>NC_086444.1:754559248-754859248 GCF_028390025.1 Pseudophryne corroboree
TGCTGGGTACTTCGTAAGGACCATGGGGAATAGACGGGCTCCGCAGGAGACTGGGCACTCTTAAAGAAAGATTAGGTACTATCTGATGTGCACTGGCTCCTCCCTCTATGCCCCTCCTCCAGACCTCAGTTAGGGAAACTGTGCCCGGAAGAGCTGACACTACAAGGAAAGGATTTGGAATCCAGGGTAAGACTCATACCAGCCACACCAATCACACCGTACAACTCGTGATAACTATACCCAGTTAACAGTATGAATAACAACTGAGCCTCACTGAACAGATGGCTCATAACAATAACCCTTTAGTTAAGCAATAACTATATACAAGTATTGCAGACAATCCGCACTTGGGACGGGCTCCCAGCATCCACTACGGACTACGAGAAATAGATTTACCGGTGAGTAAAATCTTATTTTCTCTGAAGTCCTAGTGGATGCTGGGTACTCCGTAAGGACCATGGGGATTATACCAAAGCTCCCAAACGGGCGGGAGAGTGCGGATGACTCTGCAGCACCGAATGAGCAAACTCAAGGTCCTCCTCAGCCAGGGTATCAAACTTGTAGAATTTTGCAAACGTGTTTGATCCCGACCAGGTAGCAGCTCGGCAAAGTTGTAAAGCCGAGACCCCTCGGGCAGCCGCCCAAGAAGAGCCCACCTTCCTCGTGGAATGGGCTTTGACTGATTTAGGATGCGGCAGTCCAGCCGCAGAATGTGCAAGCTGAATCGTGCAACAGATCCAGCGAGCAATAGTCTGCTTAGAAGCAGGAGCACCCAGCTTGTTGGGTGCATGCAGGATCAACAGCGAGTCAGTTTTTTTTGACTCTAGCCGTCCTGGAAACATAGATTTTCAGGGCCCGGACTACATCCAGCAGCTTGGAAGCCTCCAAGTCCCGAGTAGCCGCAGGCACCACAATAGGTTGGTTCAAATGAAACGCTAATACCACCTTAGGGAGAAATTGGGGACGAGTCCTCAATTCTGCCCTGTCCATATGGAAGATCAGATAGGGGCTTTTACATGACAAAGCCGCCAATTCTGACACACGCCTAGCCTAAGCCAAGGCCAAAAGCATGACCACTTTCCACGTGAGATATTTCAACTCCACGGTCTGAAGTGGCTCAAACCAATGTGATTTTAGGAAATCCAACACAACGTTGAGATCCCAAGGTGCCACTGGAGGCACAAAAGGGGGCTGAATATGCAGCACTCCCTTAACAAACGTCTGAACTTCAGGCAGTGAAGCCAGTTCTTTTTGAAAGAAAATAGACAGGGCCGAAATCTGGACTTTAATGGATCCCAATTTTAGGCCCATAGTCACACCTGACAGTAGGAAGTGCAGAAATCGACCCAGCTGAAATTCTTCTGTTGGGGCCTTCATAGCCTTACACCAAGCAACATATTTTCGCCATATGCGGTGATAATGTTTTGCTGTCACATCCTTCCTAGCTTTTATCAGCGTAGGAATGACTTTAACCGGAATGCCCTTCTCCATCAGGATCCGGCGTTCAACCGCCATGCCGTCAAACGCAGCCGCGGTAAGTCTTGGAACAGACAAGGCCCCTGCTGTAGCAGGTCCTGTCGTAGCGGCAGAGGCCAAGGGTCCTCTGAGATCATTTCTTGTAGTTCCGGGTACCAAGTCCTTCTTGGCCAATCCGGAACGATGAGTATAGTTCTTACTCCTCTCTTTCTTATTATCCTCAGCACCTTTGGTATGAGAGGAAGAGAAGGGAACACATAAACCGACTGGTACACCCACGGTGTCACTAGAGTGTCCACAGCTATCGCCTGAGGGTCCCTTGACCTGGCGCAATATCTTTTTAGCTTTTTGTTGAGGCGGGACGCCATCATGTCCACCTGTGGCCTTTCCCAACGATTTACAATCAGCTGGAAGACTTCTGGATGAAGTCCCCACTCTCCCGGGTGGAGGTCGTGCCTGCTGAGGAAGTCTGCTTCCCAGTTGTCCACTCCCGGAATGAACACTGCTGACAGTGCTATCACGTGATTTTCCGCCCATCGGAGAATCCTTGTGGCTTCTGCCATCGCCATCCTGCTTCTTGTGCCGCCCTGTCGGTTTACATGGGCGACCGCCGTGATGTTGTCTGACTGAATCAGCACCGGCTGGTTTTGAAGCAGGGGTTTTGCTTGACTTAGGGCATTGTAAATGGCCCTTAGTTCCAGAATATTTATGTGTAGGGAAGCTTCCTGACTTGACCATTGTCCTTGGAAGTTTCTTCCCTGAGTGACTGCCCCCCAACCTCGGAGGCTTGCATCCGTGGTCACCAGGACCCAGTCCTGTATGCCGAATCTGCGGCCCTCGAGTAGATGAGCACTCTGCAGCCACCACAGCAGAGACACCCTAGCCCTCGGGGACAGGGTGCTCAGCCGATGCATCTGAAGATGCGATCCGGACCACTTGTCTAACAGATCCCACTGAAAGATCCGTGCATGGAATCTGCCGAATGGAATTGCCTCGTAAGAAGCTACCATCTTTCCCAGGACTCGCGTGCAGTGATGCACCGACACCTGTTTTGGTTTTAGGAGGTCTCTGACCAGAGATGACAACTCCTTGGCCTTCTCCTCCGGGAGAAACACCTTCTTCTGTTCTGTGTCCAGAATCATACCCAGGAACAGCAGACGCGTTGTAGGAACCAGCTGCGACTTTGGGATATTCAGAATCCAGCCGTGCTGTTGTAGCACTTCCTGAGATAGTGCTACTCCGACCAACAACTGCTCCCTGGACCTCGCCTTTATAAGGAGATCGTCCAAGTACGGGATAATTATAACTCCCTTCTTTCGAAGGAGTATCATCATTTCGGCCATTACTTTGGTAAATACCCTCGGTGCCGTGGACAGACCAAATGGCAACATCTGGAATTGGTAATGGCAGTCCTGTACCACAAAACGGAGGTACACCTGGTGAGGTGGGTAAATGGGGACATGTAGGTAAGCATCCTTGATGTCCAGTGATACCATGTAATCCCCCTCTTCCAGGCTTGCAATAACCGCCCTGAATGATTCCATTTTGAACTTGAACTTCCTTATATAAGTGTTCAAGGATTTCAAATTTAGAATGGGTCTCACCGAACCGTCTGGTTTCGGTACCACAAACATTGTGGAATAGTAACCCCGTCCCTGTTGAAGGAGGGGAACTTTTATTATCACCTGCTGGAGGTACAGCTTGTGAATTGCCGCCAGTACTACCTCCCTGTCCTGGGGAGTAGCTGGCAAGGCTGATTTGAGGTAACGGCGAGGGGGAGACGTCTCGAATTCCAGCTTGTATCCCTGAGATACCACTTGTAGAACCCAGAGATCCACCTGTGAGCGAACCCACTGGTCGCTGAAGTTCCGGAGACGGGCCCCCACCGCACCTGGATCCACATGTGGAGCCCCAGCGTCATGCGGTGGACTTAGTGGAAGCAGGGGAGGATTTTTGTTCTTGGGAACTGGCTGTATGGTGCAGCTTTTTTCCTCTACCCCTGCCTCTGGGCAAAAAGGACGCGCCTTTAACCTGCTTGCCTTTCTGAGGCCGAAAGGACTGTACTTGATAATACGGTGCATTCTTAGGCTGTGAGGGAACCTGAGGTAAAAAAGTCGACTTCCCAGCTGTTGCTGTGGATACGAGGTCCGAAAGACCGTCCCCAAACAATTCCTCACCCTTATAAGGCAAAATTTCCATGTGCCTTTTAGAATCAGCATCACCCGTCCACTGCAGAGTCCATAATACTCTCCTGGCAGAAATGGACATCGCATTAATTCTAGATGCCAGCCGGCAAATGTCCCTCTGTGCATCTCTCATATATAAGACTACGTCTTTAATATGCTCTATGGTTAGCAATATAGTGTCCCTGTCAAGGGAATCAATGTTATCAGACAGGGAATCAGACCACGCTGCTGCAGCACTGCACATCCACGCTGAAGCAATAGCAGGTCTCAGTATAGTACCTGAGTGTGTATATACAGACTTCAGGATAGCCTCCTGCTTTCTATCTGCAGGCTCCTTTAAGGCGGCCGTATCCTGAGACGGCAGTGCCACCTTTTTTGATAAGCGTGTGAGCGCTTTGTCCACCTTAGGGGATGTCTCCCAGCGTAACCTATCCATTGGCGGGAAAGGGTACGCCATTAGTAACCGCTTAGAAATTACTAGTTTCTTATCTGGGGAACCCCACGCTTCTTCACACAATTCGTTTAACTCATCAGATGGGGGAAAAGTCACTGGCTGCTTTTTCTCCCCAAACATAATACCCTTTTTTGTGGTAACCGGGTTAATGTCAGAAATGTGCAACACATTTTTCATTGCCGTAATCATGCATCGGATGGCCCTAGTGAATTGTATATTTGTCTCATCCTCGTCGACACTGGAGTCAGACTCCGTGTCGACATCTGTGTCAGCCATCTGAGGTAGCGGGCGTTTTTGAGCCCCTGACGGCCTCTGAGATGCCTGGGCAGGCGCGGGCTGAGATGCCGGCTGTCCCAAAGCTGCGTCATCGAACCTTTTATGTAAGGAGTTGACACTGTCGGTTAATACCTTCCACATATCCATCCACTCAGGTGTCGGCCCCGCAGGGGGCGACATCACACTTATCGGCACCTGCTCCGCCTCCACGTAAGCGTCCTCATCAAACATGTCGACACAGCCGTGCCGACACACCGCACACACACACAGGGAATGCTCTGACTGAGGACAGGACCCCACAAAGTCCTTTGGGGAGACAGAGAGAGAGTATGCCAGCACACACCACAGCGCTATATAATCAGGGATGTACACTAACACAAAGTGATTTTTCCCTATAGCTGCTTTACATATACAATTTGCGCCTAAATTTAGTGCCCCCCCCTCTCTTTTTTACCCTTTGAGCCTGGAAACTGCAGGGGAGAGCCTGGGGAGCTGTCTTCCAGCGGAGCTGTGAAGAGGAAATGGCGCCAGTGTGCTGAGGGAGATAGCCCCGCCCCCTTCTCGGCGGACTTCTCACGCTCTTATATTTATATTATGGCGGGGGATTTTGCACATATATAGTTTATTGGACTATATTATGTGCTTTTTGCCATAGAAGGTACTCTAATTGCAGCCCAAGGCGCCCCCCCCCCCCCCCCCAGCGCCCTGCACCCATCAGTGACCGGAGTGTGTGGTGTGCATGGGGAGCAATGGCGCACAGCTGCAGTGCTGTGCGCTACCTTAATGAAGACCGAAGTCTTCAGCCACCGATTTTCAGGATGTTCTTCTTGCTTCTGGCTCTGCAAGGGGGACGGCGGCGCGGCTCTGGGACCGGACGATCGTGGACGGGCCCAGTGTTCGATCCCTCTGGAGCTAATGGTGTCCAGTAGCCTGAGAAGCCCAAGCTAGCTGCAAGCAGGTAGGTTCGCTTCTCTCCCCTCAGTCCCTCGTAGCAGTGAGTCTGTTGCCAGCAGATCTCACTGAAAATAAAAAACCTAACAAATACTTTCTTTACTAGAAGCTCAGGAGAGCCCCTAGTGTGCAACCATCTCGGGCCGGGCACAGATTCTAACTGAGGTCTGGAGGAGGGGCATAGAGGGAGGAGCCAGTGCACACCAGATAGTACCTAATCTTTCTTTTAGAGTGCCCAGTCTCCTGCGGAGCCCGTCTATTCCCCATGGTCCTTACGGAGTACCCAGCATCCACTAGGACGTCAGAGAAAAATTAGATTTGTAATGTCAAATATACAATATATCACGTGCCCTAGCACAGCAAAATATGCAGTGTGTAATAAAACGGTTATTGTGGTAAGGCTTGTTTAACATATATTATGGTGGATATACTGTAATGTAACACGCTACTTTATAGTGTTCGGTGCATTTGAGATGGAAATAAAAAAAATAGTTCTTAAACTACAAGCAACGTTTCACTTTACAATGGATACTTCACACATTGTTGAAAAGCAACACCTAGTGGCAAAACATCAATATTGCACTCGCCGGAGACTATAATTCATTACATTGTGACTGAATACCCACACTGCAATAAGGTGCAGAGAATTGTGACTAGTTTTTCCCAGTACATGCCACATGGAGGATAGATGAGCATGGCTCCATCTGTATGTGCTTTTCGACGAAAATGTGCCACAGACCAACGGCCAAAAATCGTGGTAATAGCCAGTTTTATTTGGCTGAAAATCTTTTGTTCATAATTGGATACACTCTTAAGACAACTGATTACAGAATGATCCTGGTCTCACAATGGTCAAATTGAACTGGGTTTTTTAGGGGGTTACAAGAGCATATTACTGCAGTCAGATGGGCACTGCTCAAAGGCTAAGAAGTTATCAGCATTTATCTTCAACATGTCGTAGAATGTTCTAATGTTTTTTCATCTCATTACCTGGCATGCTTGTATTGGACTCTGTAGCCAGCAAGTAAAGTTCTCTATGGTGTATATTTATGGGTATTTCAGCACTCTGACTTTTATCTCTACATTTATGATGCAGAAGCTATTGTAAACTGCCACTTTTGGGCTGGATGATCTCAGTGTAAAGTGCTGGAAAATGGGAAGTTCTATTTATGCACGTGTCACCAAATGCAAGAACCACATATTGGGCTTTGTCCGTTTGTCTGTATGTACCCTATACACAAGCGCATTTGTGTCACAACACTCATGTTGAAGGTGTTCAAAGAAACCATAAAACCAGCTTATGAACATTGATTTATTTCTGATACAAACACTGTAGTTCTTTGTAAGTTTTTTTAAACATTCTTAAGTTGTCATGTGCTGGAAGTGTCAGAAATGCTGCACATTTTGTCCCTGCAAAAAATGCATAGCATATACCTAGAATGGTTTCATTACAGTTACAAAACAAATTTTAGTTGAATTAGACAAAATATAAATATAAAAACAAAGTTACTAAAATTAGAACTATTATAGTATGTTATAAACAAACAGTCATAAATAATTCAGAACAAGTACAATTTACATTACTGTAAAGTCATACTTATAACATGAAATGGAACAAAGGTAAAACACAACGGGGTAAATTTACTAAGATGGTAGTTCTATTTAAGATGGGATGTTGCCCATAGCAACCAAAAAGATTCTACTTTTTATCTAGCACCTTCTAGAAAATGTTGTTGCTATGGGCAACATCCCATCTTAAATAGAACTCCCATCTTAGTAAATTTACCCTGTTGTGTCTTTTCTGCACACATAACAGCTTGGTACAGAACACACACACACACAAAGCACTGTGGGTACAAAATGTAAACCATTGTGTCATAAGGGTCACAACTGTTATTTGTGTAGCTTAAAAGGAACTTTGTATTATCGATTTGTTAATAAGCTTACATTCAAACTATACTTGGCCCACTAATCTGCATTACAACAATCAGTAGTGCATCATCACCAGGTAATCTATTGGCTGCAATCTGTTGATTAAATTTAGATGTGCATCAGCCGTTAAGAAATGAAGGATCACTTAGTGATTCAGTTTAAGGAATATATGTACAAATAAACATTTATAAGAAGTGCTGTCTGCTGATCGTAGCTTATGTGAGCTTCTTCATAAAATATAGCTTCAAGTAGGCGATCGTGAGGAATATCAGGGTCATTATAGCCAACGCCAAATGGTTCTGCCACAGGCCCCAGGAGCCGAGCTCAATTCCTTGCTTTATTAAATAACTGTCACCGGTCCTTTAAAGAGAGCAATGAGGAAAAAAGTTAGATGGTTAATAACTGATCACAGACAGATCAGGGAAATCTACAGCATCATGAAGCTGGGAGGTTTGTCAGGCTTTTATCATTTTGATAATCAACAATTTTGTCATTATTTTATTAACAATTATTTATATAGTGCACACATTCCGCAGCGTTTTACACACCAGTCTCTGCCCCAGGGGAGTTTACAATCTATGTTCTCTACCACACACACAAACACTAAGGTTCATTTGTAAGACGCCAATTACCCTGCCAGTATGTTTTTGGATTATTGGAGTAAACCAGCGTAAACCCAACCAATGGGAGAGCATACAAACGCCACAATGCTAGAAACTTGATGGGAAGCAAAACCAAGACAACAGTTCTTTTACCAGAATGTCAAAGTAAAGCTGTGGCTGCTGCATCTGTTTACTCCATAAGTGCAACATTGCCACAAGTTGACCAAAGCTGGTGCACAATGGCCACCATCAAAGAAACACTTGCTCAGTTGTGAGATGTGTATATATACACCAACTTAAAAATCATCTTTCTAGACTACAGGCAGACTGTATCCTAGTAATAATTAATTAATGTTCATTTGCATATTGGAGCTGATTGGCTGGGGCGTCTATTATCATTTCATTATGCCTTCTCCAGGTTAATACATCTGCCCCTTAGCGAGAAGTGATACACTGAGAAGGGCGTGTGGAAACATCTAACTAAAGGATTGGAGAAATACAGATTTGGCAATATAGGATGTATATTCGTTATGAGATCACGGAGAAAAACAAAGGCCAGGAGCACAAACCCACAGAGGGCTTTTTAATATATTTTAAGACCTTATTGGTCAGTATGGATGGTGTAGTGGTTAGCATTACTGCCTCACAGTACTGAGGTCATGGGTTCGATTCCCACCATGGCTCTGCCTGTTGTGGGGTTTGTATATTCTCCCCGTGCTTATGTGGGTTCCTCTAAGCACTCCGGTTTCCTCCCACAATCCAAAAGTTTACTGGTAGGTTAATTTGCTCCCAACAAAATTAACCCTAGCATGAATGTGTGTGTCTGTACATGTGGTAGGGAATATAGATTATAAGCTCCACTGGGGCAGGGACTGATGCGAATGGCCAAATATTCTCTGTAGAGCGCTGTGGAATATGTGTGCGCTATATAGATAACTGTTAATAAATATTGTGTTTTTAACATGGATATATTGTGGATGTTGTACAACATTGTTTGCTTCCACAAAGATTTTTGACACTCTAAACACCCTGCTTCAATTAACATTAAATTATACATAATTATATTATTTAGTTTGCATAAATCATTATATACACTCACGCATGTGTGCCAAGCAGAACTTAGGGCAAACAAAAACATATGAAATTGACTTTTGCAAACTAAAAACTGAAGTATAAGGCACTCACAACTGTGACCTGCACCCTCACAGTAAAGACTGACAGATAATACAAATGAGGTGACACTCAGGATTAAATAATCTACACCTTAACAAGGTAGTGTTGTGTCACCAAGGTACATCTGTCCATGTGCCCATCCTACAGTGGAAGCATGGGCAGGACTAAAAATAGACCAATATGGAGGCATCTAACATCTTTTTGGTTGGGACTAATGGGCCCTATACATTTAACGATCCGCCGCCAAGCTGCCCGATGGCGGATACGGCCGACAGGTGACCCAGCGGGGGGAGTGAAGTTTCTTCACTCCCCCCTGTCACACAGCTCCGTAGAAGTGCAGGCGAATATGGACGAGATCGTCCATATTGGCCTGCATGCGCTGCCGACGGTGCACCAGCGACGAATGAGCGCGGGGCCGCGCATCGTTCATCGCTGGTGACTCCACACTCAAAGATATGAACGGTATCTCATTCATTAATGAACGAGATCGTTCATATGTTTGAGAATTATTCCCTACTGTGTAAGGCCTATTAGAATATGGAGGCATCTAACACCTTTTTGGTTGAACATTCTGTGCGGCACATAAATATGTGCTAAAGTGACATACGATGATCAGTGTAAATGTATCATGCAGAGAAGGTAGAGAAAAAAAAATCACTTAAAAAGATTGGGATGCAGTCGGCTTCTCAGCGATAAGGATGATGGTAGTCAAAGTCACGACACTGGCCAGAGGACCGTCACCAGAATCCCAGCATCGCGCAATGCCGATACTGGAATCCTAACTGCCAGCAACCTCGTAAAGGGGACAGATGAGGTTAGGCTGCGGGAGGGGAGAAAAGGGTTAGATATCAGGAAGGGAGGGTTAGCGGGTGAGGTGTAGTATACTGATGCAGTAGCCGCCGGGATACTGACCAGCTGGATACCGCTGTCTTGCGACTGCCAGCATCCTCAGCGCCGGGATCGAGTAGCACACAAATTATTTGTTGTTACTTTTTTTCTATAGCATTTTTAGTTTATTCTTTTTGCCCCTCCTTTAGACGGGCAGGCTGGTTGTTGACTCTCCCATACACTGACACTTTTCAGGATCTAGTGCTATGTAGCTCTAATTGCAGTTTGATTTGTGCCCCCAGACAGCTTCTTTCTTGAGCTCTGTTTTCATGAAATTGAGAGAGCAGGGACTAAAAATTACTACCCATTTGCCAGTCTCTTAGGTTGACACAAACAATCCTGATCTATTTATTCCACAGGTCCACTGGCCATTTTATCTACATAGATCGACCCAATATAAATTCAATGTGAGCTGATAAATTAGTTAACTAAGAATTGATGCACGATGACACAAATACCATACACTTACACATAACCAGGGGTGCTTGAATTGCAAGGAGGTGGGTCCCAAAAACTGACTGTACTGTTTGGGCAGAAAACCAGGTCGGGAAATTCATTTGCTTGAAGAGCCTGAAATTAGAAATAAATGTTATACAAGTCCATGCATCAAGTAAATTAATGTTACCCTTTACTTCAATGTAAAATCATAAAGAGATGAAAACTGAATAGGTAGCATTCCTAAAACTAGGCATTTTCAATATATACTGGAGTGGTTCACTCATTATTAATCAACTTTAATTATCTTTAATTTATATGGTGCCACCAGGGGGTATATTTGCTAATGTTTGATTTTGGATTAGATTTTTAGAATGCAAAATCAAAAATAACTTCCTCATTTATTCCTATTAGTCCAAATATATCACATGCAAGAAGCTGCTGTGGTTTCTCTATTTCTGGTTTACATACATCTCCGACAGTGGGGTGTGTTCTGTGCATGTGGAGAATGGGTCCTTCATCGCTGCACACAGATGCGTCACAAAGTGCACATCGGTTCATATTTTCTTACTGTGCATGCATCCGAGCCGCATTGCGCTCAGATGCATGCACAGTAAGAAAATGACGCACCTGTAGCGAGTGATTTCAGGGCGTGTGTCTGCTGACGGCTGCAAGCTTGTGCATGCAAAATCATGGCATCTAAGTTGCTACTGCTGTGTTCAGTCTCCATAGCAGTAGACCAACCCTTAGCACCAATGTTCCACGTTTTTACATGTAGTCTGCGAATGTGTACACAAGTGCAATTGAGCTTGTGATGGTTTTGGTGGGCGTCTCTTCTCATGTCTGGCCGGCAGCAGCACTTGCTAACTCCCGCAATTCCGTTGCCCAGAATATCGCACTTGCCTTTACATTATTATTAATATCTGACCTGATACATTGGCAGACGTTGTGGTGGCTGCGCCTGCGATTGTACACGTTGAGGATGAGCAAAATTATTTTAAAAACCCAGCAGCGCAGAAAAGTACAAAGATGCCCCGCGGAGCAAATGCAGAGGTTCAGCAGCTGTGCACATATTCCCAGCTCTCACGCACATCCTTCAATAACGGCAAGTCGAATAAATCAATGGACATGCAGCATGGCAACCTGAACAGAGATGACAGAGGCACGCTGCTTGAATATGGATTTGTTTTTGCCACGACAAATGTTGCCTGTCAATCACTCTGTGCAAAGGTAAAGCTGCAAGTGGCATCGCTACTAGGCTTTGGTGCGTGCGCATAATTGCAAAAACATCGTCATAGCGTCCGTCACCTCTACTTTTATAGGCATCATACTTTCCCACATCTTGAATCTGCCACTGTGACACGCATCCCTGTCTTCACTAACAATTACACTAGTGGATAGTTCACTGCCACTTTATCACCACACTTATTCTTTGTTACTGGATGGCCATGGACATACAGTGCATCCAGAAAGTATTCACAGCGCTTCACTTTTTCCACATTTCTCTAACGTCCTAGAGGATGCTGGGGACTCCGTAAGGACCATGGGGAATAGACAGGCTCCGCAGGAGACAGGGCACTTTAAGAAAGCTTTGGATTCTGGGTGTGCACTGGCTCCTCCCTCTATGTCCCTCCTCCAGACCTCAGTTTTACACTGTGCCCAGAGCGAGATGGGTGCACTGCAGGGAGCTCCCCGGAGTTCTCTGCCTAGGAAGCATTTTTGTTTGGATTTTCTCTACATTTTTACAGGGAGCACTGCTGGCAACAGGCTCCCTGCATCGAGGGACTGAGGAGAGAGGGGCAGACCTTCTTCATTAAGATAGGCGCTGCTTCCTCGGCCACTGGACACCATTAGCTCCAGAGGGGGTGAACGCAGGTTCTTACTGGGCGTCCACCCCCGGAGCCGCGCCGCCGTTCACCTCACAGAGCCAGAAGAAACAAAGTCAGAAGACGTCTCAGGCGGCAGAAGCCTTAAGAGCTTCACAGAGGTAACGCACAGCACTGCAGCTGTGCATCATTGCTCCCATACACCTCACATACTCCGGTCACTGTAAGGGTGCAGGGCACAGGGGGGGGGGCCCTGGGCAGCAATATAACACCTCTCTTATGGCAAAAGACAATATACATGTACAGGTAGGCACTGTACATGTATATAAAAGAGCCCCCGCCATATTTTAATAACTTTGAGCGGGACTGAAGCCCGCCGCCGAGGGGGCGGGGCTTCTCCCTCAGCACTCACCAGCGCCATTTTCTCTCCACAGCACCGCTGAGAGGAAGCTCCCCGGACTCTCCCCTGCTTACACATGGTGAAGGGGTGTTTAAAAGAGAAGGAAGGGGGGCACATAATTGGCGGATAACATATTATACAGTGCGGCTAGGGAAAAACATTTTGTGTTGGTCTCCAGGGTCATTGCGCTGGGGTGTGTGCTGGCATACTCTCTCTCTGTCTCTCCAAAGGGCCTTATAGGGGATACTGTCTTCAGAAAAGAGTTTCCGTGTGTGTGTGTGTGTGTGTGTGTGTGTGTGTGTGTGTGTGTGTGTGTGTGTGTGTGTGTGTGTGTGTGTGTGGTGTGTCGGTACGCGCGTGTCGACATGTTTGACGAGGAAGGCTCGCTTAATGTGGAGGGGGAGTGCTTGAATGTCATATCGCCGTCGGCAGCACCGACACAGGAATGGATGGATATGCTGAATGTCTTAAATGCAAATGTCAATCTATTGCATAAAAGGTTAGACAAGGCTGAAGCTAGGGATCAGTCAGGTAGCCAGACCATGCCTGTCCCTGTGGCGCCAGGACCTTCGGGGCCTCAGAAGCGCACCATATCCCAGATCGATGACACAGATACCGACACGGATACTGACTTTAGTGTCGACTATGAAGATGCAAAATTACAGCCGAAGGTGGCAAAAGGTATTCGGTACATGATTATTGCCATTAAAGAGGTTTTGCATATTACTGAGGAACCCCCTGTCCCTGACACGAGGGTACACATGTATACAGGGAAAAAGCCTGAGATCACCTTTCCGTCCTCATTTGAGCTGAGCGAATTGTGCGAAAAGGCTTGGGAATCTCCAGATAGGAGACCACAAGTTCCCAAAAGGATTCTTATGGCGTATCCTTTTCCACAAACGGATAGGATACGATGGGAATCTTCGCCTAAAGTAGACAAGGCGCTGACACGCTTATCCAAAAAGGTGGCACTGCCTTCACAGGATACGGCTTCCCTCAAGGATCCTGCTGATCGCAGACAGGAAATTACGATGAAGCACATTTACACTCATTCCGGTACTATTGTTAGACCGGCTATGGCGTCGGCCTGGGTTTGTAGTGCTGTCGTGGCATGGGCAGATTCCTTATCTACGGAGCTTGACACCTTAGATAGGGATGCCATTTTAATGACCATAGAGCATATCAGGGAGGCTGCCTTGTATATGAGAGATGCTCAAAGAGACATTTGTTTACTAAGCTCCAGAATAAACGCTTTGTCTATTTCTGCTAGGCGGCTCTTGTGGACCCGACAGTGGACGGGAGACGCCGATTCAAAGCGACATATGGAATCCTTGCCTTACAAGGGGGAGGAGGAGTTTGGAGACGGCCTCTCGGACCTTGTCTCTACTGCTACGGCTGGTAAGTCAAATTTCTTACCTTATGTCCCCCCGCAGCATACAAAAAAGGCACCTCATTATCAAATGCAGTCCTTTCGTTCCAATAAGAGCAAGAAGGTACGGGGATCGTCCTTTGTTGCCAGAGGAAAAGGCAGGGGAAAAAGGCTGCACACAGCTAGTTCCCAGGAGCAGAAGTCCTCCCCTGCATCTGCAAAGTCCACCGCATGACGCTGGGGCTTCCCGGGGGGAGGCAGACCTAGTGGGGGCTCGTCTTCGGTTTTTCAGCCACGTCTGGGTTCGCTCGCAGGTGGATCCCTGGGCATTAGAGATTGTTTCTCAGGGATACAGGCTGGAATTCGAAGACTTGCCTCCTCGCCGGTTTTTCAAATCGGCTCTGCCGGCTTCCCCGTCAGAGAGGGAGCTAGTGTTGGCAGCAATCCAAAAATTGTATATTTAACAGGTGATTATCACAGTTCCTCATCTCCAGCAAGGAGAGGGATATTACTCAACCCTGTTTGTGGTCCCGAAACCAGACGGTTCGGTCAGACCCATTTTAAATCTAAAATCCCTGAACCTGTACTTGAAGAGGTTCAAGTTCAAAATGGAATCACTCAGGGCGGTCATCGCCAGCCTGGAGGGGGGGATTGGATGGTGTCCCTGGACATAAAGGATGCTTACCTTCATGTTCCGATATTCCCCCCTCACCAGGCGTTCCTGAGATTTGCAGTGCAGGACTGTCACTACCAATTTCAGACGTTGCCGTTTGGGCTTTCCACGGCCCCCAGAATTTTCACCAAGGTAATGGCAGAAATTATGGTGCTCCTGCGCAGGCAGGGTGTCACAATTATCCCATACTTGGACGATCTCCTCATAAAGGCGAGATCTCGGGAGAAGTTGCTGGACAGCGTGTCTCTGTCCATGAAGACGTTGCAGTTACACGGCTGGATTCTCAATATACCGAAGTCCCAGCTAGTCCCTACAACGCGTCTGACCTTTTTGGCCCTGATTCTGGACACAGACCAGAAAAAGGGTTTTCTTCCGATCGAAAAGGTTCAGGAGCTCATAGCCCTGGTCAGGAACCTATTAAAGCCAAAAAAAAAGGTTTCAGTGCATTATTGCACACGGGTTCTGGGGAAGATGGTAGCTTCATACCAGGCCATCCCCTTCGGCAGGTTCCATGCGAGGACTATTCAATGGGACCTCTTGGACAAGTGGTCAGGGTCCCATTTACAAATGCATCAAAGGATCACCCTGTCTCCCAGGACCAGGGTATCTCTCCTGTGGTGGCTGCACAGTGCTCACCTACTAGAGGGTTGCAGATTCGGCATTCAGGACTGGGTCCTGGTGACCACGGACGCAAGCCTCCGAGGCTGGGGAGCAGTCACACTGGGAAGAAATTTCCAAGGTCTCTGGTCAAATCTAGAGACTTGTCTCCACATCAACGTCCTGGAGTTGAGGGCCATATACAACGCCCTGCGTCAAGCGGAGGAATTGCTTCGGGAAAAACCGGTTCTGATTCAGTCAGACAATGTCACGGCAGTGGCTCATGTAAACCGCCAAGGCGGAACGCGAAGCAGAGTGGCCATGGCAGAAGCGACCAGGAATCTACGCTGGGCGGAAGGCCATGTAAGCGCACTATCAGCAGTGTTGTTCATCCCGGGGGTGGACAACTGGGAGGCGGATTTCCTCAGCAGGCACGACCTTCATCCGGGAGAGTGGGGACTTCATCAAGAAGTCTTCGCACAGATCACGGGTCGGTGGGGGCTGCCTCAAATAGACATGATCGCGTCCCGTCTCAACAAAAAGCTAAAGCGATATTGCGCCAGGTCAAGGGACCCTCAGGCGGTAGCGGTAGACGGTCTGGTGACACCTTGGGTGTTCAGATCGGTCTATGTGTTTCCTCCTCTTCCTCTCATACCCAAGGTGTTGAGAATAATAAGAATAAGCAGGGTCATAACAATCCTCATTGTTCCAGATTGGCCACGGAGGACTTGGTATCCGGAGCTGCAAGAGTTGCTCACAGAAGATCTGTGGCCTCTTCCTCTAAGGCAGGACCTGCTGCAGCAGGGGCCCTGTCTGTTCCAAGACTTACCGCTGCTGCGTTTGATGGCATGGCCGTTGAACGCCGGATCCTAGCGGAAAAATGGATTCCGGAGGAGGTCATTCCTACCCTGATCAAGGCTACGAAAGACGTGACGTCGAAACATTATCACCGTATATGGCGAAAATATGTTTCTTGGTGTGAGGCCAGAGCTGCTCCTACGGAGGAGTTCCAGTTGGGCCGTCTGCTTCACTTCCTTCAAACGGGAGTGAATTTGGGCCTAAAATTAGGGTCCATAAAGGTTCAAATTTCGGCCTTATCCATTTTCTTTCAAAGAGAATTGGCTTCTCTTCCTGAAGTACAGACTTTTGTGAAGGGCGTGCTGCATATTCAGCCTCCCTTTGTACCTCCGATGGCGCCTTGGGACCTAAACGTGGTATTAAGTTTCCTCAAGTCACCTTGGTTTGAACCACTCAAAACAGTGGAGTTGAAATACCTCACTTGGAAAGTGGTCATGTTGTTGGCCTTAGCTTCTGCAAGGCGGGTTTCGGAATTGGCGGCTTTATTATATAAAAGCCCATACCTGATTTTTCACGTGGATAGGGCAGAGTTGAGGACTCTTCCTCAATTTCTGCCCAAGTTGGTCTCATCTTTTCATATGAACCAACCTATTGTCGTGCCTGTGGCTACACGGGACTTGGAGGATTCCGAGTCCCTGGATGTGGTCCGGGCTTTGAAGATTTATGTGACCAGAACAGCTAGGATCAGGAAGACCGAAGCTCTGTTTGTTCTGTATGCGGCCAACAAGGTTGGCGCTCCTGCTTCAAAGCAGACTATTGCTCGCTGGATCTGTAACACGATTCAGCAGGCGCATTCTTCGGCAGGATTGCCATTGCCTAAATCGGTTAAGGCCCATTCCACTAGGAAGGTGGGCTCCTCTTGGGCGGCTGCCCGGGGGGTCTCGGCACTACAACTGTGCCGAGCGGCTACTTGGTCGGGGTCAAACACCTTTGCAAAGTTCTATAAGTTTGATACCCTGGCTGAGGAGGACCTCCTGTTTGCTCAATCGGTGCTGCAGAGTTATCGCACTCTCCCGCCCGTTTGGGAGCTTTGGTATAATCCCCATGGTCCTTACGGAGTCCCCAGCATCCTCTAGGACGTTAGAGAAAATAAGATTTTACTTACCGGTAAATCTATTTCTCGTAGTCCGTAGAGGATGCTGGGCGCCCGTCCCAAGTGCGGACTTCTTCTGCAAGACTTGTATATAGTTATTGCTTACATAAGGGTTATGTTATAGTTGATCGGGTTTGAACCGAGGCTATGTTATTGTTCATACTGTTAACTGGGTAGTTTATCACAAGTTATACGGTGTGATTGGTGTGGCTGGTATGAATCTTGCCCTTAGATTTACAAAAATCCTTTCCTCGTACTGTTCATCTCCTCTGGGCAAGTTTCTCTAACTGAGGTCTGGAGGAGGGACATAGAGGGAGGAGCCAGTGCACACCCAGAATCCAAAGCTTTCTTAAAGTGCCCTATCTCCTGCGGAGCCCGTCTATTCCCCATGGTCCTTACGGAGTCTCCAGCATCCTCTACGGACTACGAGAAATAGATTTACCGGTAAGTAAAATCTTATTTTTGTTATGTTACAACCTTATTACAAACTGGAATAAATTCATATTTTTTCCCTCAAAATTCTACACACAATACCTCATAATGACAACGTAAAAAAAGTTTTTGGGAGATTTTTGAAAACTTATGAAAAATAAAAAACTAAGAAATCACATGTACATAAGTAGTCACAGCCTTTGCTCAATACTTTGTTGATGCACCTTTGGCAGCAATTACAGCCTCTAATTGTTTTGAATATGATGCCGCAAGCTTGGCACACATATCTTTGGGCAGCTTCGCCCATTCCTCTTTGCAGCACCTCTCAAGATCCATCAGGTTGGATGGGAAGCGTCGGTGCACAGCCATTTTCAGATCTCTCCAGAGATGTTCAATCGGACTGAAGTCTGGGCTCTGGCTGGGCCACTCAAGGAGATTCACAGAGTTGTCCTGAAGCCACTCCTTTGATATCTTGGCTGTGTGCTTAGGGTCGTTGTCCTGCTGAAAGATGAACCGTCACCCCAGGCTGAGGTCAAGAGGTTTTCATCCAGGATATCCTGACTCTTCTCCCAGTTCCAGCCACTGAAAAACATTCCCACAGCATGATGCTGCCACCACCATGCTCCACTGTACGGATGGTAATGGCCTGGTGATGAGCGGTGCCTGGTTTCCTCCAAACATGATGCCTGACATTCATGCCAAAGAGTACAATCTTTGTCTCATCACACCAGATAATTTTGTTTCTCATGGTCTGAGAGTCCTTCATGTGCATTTTGGCAAACTCCATGCGGGCTAACATGTGCTTTTTACTAAGGAGTGGCTTCCGTCTGGCCACTCTACCATACAGGCTTGATTCGTTGATTGCTGCAGAGATGGTTGTCCTTCTGGAAGGTTCTCCTCTCCACCAAGGAATGCTGTAGTTTTGACAGAGTGACCATCGGGTTCTTGGTCACCTCTCTGACTAGGGCTCTTCTCCTCCGATCACTCAGTTTAGACGGTTGGCCAGCTCTAGAAAGAGTCCTGGTGGTTCCGAACTTCTTCCATTTACGGATGATGGAGGCCACTGTGCTCATTGGGACCTTCAAAGCAGCAGATATTTTTCTGTACCCTTCTACAGATTTGTGCCTCGAGACAATCCTGTCTCGGAGGCCCACAGACAATTCCTTTGACTTCATGCTTGGTTAGTACTCAGACATGCACTGTCAAGAGGGTATGCGGTCTCTAGGTCGACAGTGTCTAGGTCGACCACTATTGGTCGACAGTAACTAGGTCGACAGGGTTTCTAGGTCGACAGGGCCTCTAGGTCGACCGGTCAAAAGACCAGAGGAAAAGCAGCGCTAAAAATGAAGAATGGATTGTCTGTCAGGTTCACACAATTTAATAAATATATACACAAATATGTAAATAAACTATTGAAACAAAAATTAAAAATTTAAGAAGGGGTCACCCAAATAATATGTAGACGCAAATAAGCCAGTTGACTACTGGAATAATGGAAATCAAGGTAGACAGTCCAATAGCGGTCGACCTAGACACTGTTGACTTAAGTGTGGTCGACCTTCCATACCACACCCGTCAAGTGTGAGCCCTTACATAGACAGGGGTGTGCCTTTCCAAATCATGTCCAATCAACTGAATTTACCACAGGTGGATTCCAATTAAGCTGTAGGAACATCTCAAGGATGATCAATGGAAACAGGATGCACCTGAGCTGAATTTTGAGCTTCATGGCAAAGGCTGTGAATACTTATGTACATGTGATTTCTTAGTTTTTTATTTTTCATAAATTTGCAAAAATCTCAAAAAAAAAAATTTTCTTGTTGTCATTATGGGGTATTGTATGTAGAATTTTGAGGGAAAAAAATAATTTATTCCATTTTGGAATAAGGCTGTAACATAACAAAATGTGGAAAAAGTTATGCGCTGTGAATACTTTCCGGATGCACTGTATACAGACTATCAGTAAAAAGGCAAAAAGGTGCTCTTAACGTCAAACACAAGTTTAAAAAAATACCTATAATAACATATATCTATATACAGTAGTTGGAGGGAAAAATACAGATCGAGTTTTTTTAAATTACACTAGTTAAACCACAAGATGGCACCATACTGCTTCCTATCTACTTTACGTGGAGGTAAGATGAACTAAACCTTGAATGTGATACATAGCACGGCGATAAAGTACTAACCAACCAGCTCCTAACTGTCATTTTTCAAACCCAGCCTGTAACATGGCAGTTAGGGGCTGATTGGCTGGTGCATTATCTCAATTTAGCACTTTTCAAGGCTTAGTACACCTCCCCATGTGTTTGAAATATGACAGGAGCTGACTGGTTGGTTCTTTCTCCACTTTTTGTATCTCTATAGGCATTTTAAAATCTTAGATGTATTTGTCATGACAATGTATGTGAGGAATCCAGTGAATGTGGCTATAAATATCACTCTTTACAAAGACACTGATAAAACAGTACTAGTCTTAAGGTTAAGATCTAAATAAGGGCTATTATAAATCAAAAGAGTGAGCCAAGTATCCCATCACTGTACAAAGTTAAGAAAAATAAAGCGGAATTAATCCCTAAATATAAAGAAATAAAAAAGAGGCGAAAAAATTACTACTGACTTGCCTTGGGGCTTTTCTTGCCCGCAAAATGTAAACAGGTTATAAACAGGTTATAAAAAGCCTGATTAAGCATGGCTTGCAAAAGCAAAATCTTTCTCTAATGGGCAAAACCATGTGCCCTGCAGGTGAGGCAGATGTAACGTGCAGAGAGAGTTAGAGTTGGGCGGAGTGTGTTAAAACTGAAATCTAAATTGCAGTGTAAAAATAAAGCTGTCAATATTTACCCTACACAGAAACAATATAACCAACCCAAATCTAAAGACCCATACACACTTGCCGATAAAATGAGCGACGTCGCTAATTTTCCCCCTTCCTGAGCGACGTCGCTCATTTTATCGGCAAGTGTGTATGCCGCCAGCAACGACCGATGCGCGGCCCTGCGGGTCGGCAACGATCGTCGCTGTCGCCAGTGCATGCATGCAGGATCTGGACTGTCGTCACTGAGCGATATGAGCTGTCATATCGCTGTGTGTGTACAGTCGGGCACCGACCGGTTGGCCCGGCAGGGGAAACAGACGACGTCGCTCACAGAGCAACATCGTCTAATGTGTACAGACCTTTACTCTCTCTGCACATGTTATATCTCCCCCTCCCCCCCCCCCCCTTCCCCTGCAGTGCACGTGGTTCTACCAATTACAGGGAGATTTTGCTTTTGCGACCCATGCTGAATCAGGCCCAAAGTCTGTTGCAGACTTGGATCAGTGACTTGGAATGGTAACAGTCTTTCACAGGAATACGGCAAAGTTTAGTAAGCAACTTCTGACTACATCTTTTATGTAAACGGAATTATTATGAAGACCAAATTCAATGGGATGGTATCTATATCCTGGCAGTTTAAGCCCGACTGTCAGAATGACAACAGCAGCATCCATCATTTTGAAAACACTGTAAAAACAAATGCTCAACCAGCAGCTGTAATCTGTCAGTCTGTTATGCAAGAGTATAGGACTTACAGTCAGCCCATATCGGGGTATGCTGAAGTACTTCAGCCAGGATATCCAATCCATTATAGATGTCAAATTCACAAGTAATCCAGAAAATATCTACAAAGCAAAAGCACATACACATTCATATTAGCAACTGTCATATTTTTAAAAGGTCATACACACGTTTGTTTTATAAATTATTGTAAGCCACTTCCTCAATCGAAATTGTTGTAAGACAGCAGTAAAACAACAAGTACAAATCCATTTACTTAAAGATGCACCCTATCTTTGGATTTTTTTTCAAAATGCAAGCACATTTAGTGATGTATATAAATATGACTTTGGGGCAGTTATGAATCTTGTGAATGTGTTTCCATATTTTCCTGTCTGGAAGCAGGGAACAAAAGTGAACATGTGATGATTCTCTCCCTCAGACTCTCCATCTCTCTACAAACCTCCAAACGGGCTCTCTAGACCCACTTCTTCACCAAACCCCCTGTTCCACGCTCACTGTCCATCCCATCTGTGTCACCCCTGTCTGTCTGCCCTTCCCCTTTAGAATGTAAGCTCTCACCAGCAGTTCCCTTATGTGCTTTTCCTTCTCTTACTTGAACCATCTTCTGCTTCATACTCCCTTCAACACCACCAAATCCCTTGGTTTTCTGTCACCCTAATACTTACTTCAGTGTCATCTGCTGATGCAGCCATGTTAATATATCCTGAACATGTCCTATATTGTCTTAAACTGTAAGTCACTGTTTTCTTATTTTGCATATTTATTTATATACTCTGTAATTGGGCGCTGTGGAACCCTTGTGTCACCATATAAAGAATAATAATAATGATTAGCACACAGTGGGGTACAGGTTTCCAGCCTTAACAGTATGGAAATGTCGTTTTTTTCTTTTCTTCCCACAGTGTATTAGTATGCATTGGCGGTGTATAAGTAAGCATTGGAAACTTGTGGCTAATTGACTCGCCTCCAGTGTGTATTTAAATAACATGTTGTATAAATGTGTTTTTTGCAAAAAATGTGTTTTTGCAATAGAATGAATTGTAATACTTTTCTATTATGCTATTCCATGTCCGCAAACACATCACTTCCCAGTGTCGGAACTCTGCTAGATATGTCAGCCTGATGCCTGTATACTGTAGTTGGAAGCTGCCTGTATTCCCGTATACTGCAGTCCAGGTGTACATCATACAATACTCCTTAGCAGGAATGGCATTAAAGAATGTACACTCACAATCATAAAGACGAAGCATATAGTCATTAGAAGGTTGGCGACAGCAACTACATCTTGTCCAGCTGCTATAGCTAGAGCCATAGCCGTGGCAGTGTAGGAGAGCATCATCAAAGTGAACATCATGGTGAAGAAACACCCTACGGTGGGTTTATATCCTGAAGAAGAAAATAAAAATATATAGTGAACAAACAGAGGATATATATTCTAGACACACAGGCAGTGAGAAGTAAGTGGAAATTGCAGGCTCCCACTGGCCACAGCCCATCACCAGCACTTTGTATGGGGATGTAGATTTCTCTATCAGAACAAATACACTATCTACACCAACATACTGTATATTAGATTTCACAGTACATTTACCTGTCCCTGTCCCTTTGCTTACCTACAAATATTCCTGTAATGTACACAAAACACAATGGGGCCAATTCAATTGTTTTTTTTTTGCAGCTGACACTAGATGGCACTCGAATGCAGCAATTCAATTGGTCTGCCATTGAGGTCTAACAGCTGCGGAGGACACTTTTTTTTCTCACCGCCTCCTAAGGTGCGAGAAAAAACGTGTGCAAACGCAGCACTTTGGGCATCCAAATGAGATTTTGGACACCCAAAGCAGGAGTTTAGATGGGTTAAGCCATTTTAGGCGGCTAAATCCAGTCTGTTTGGGCGCGACATGTGCGATATGCATGTGCGCCCATACAGCAATTGAATAAAGACAATTGTTTGTGCATCTAAACACTCCCGTTTAGACGGAATTTTTAGACTCCCAAAACAATTAAATTGGCCCCAATGTGTAATGTTTGTTCTGCAATATACTTACCAATCATGAAATAGATAACGCAGGTAAAAATAATGCTTGGCAGTGTCCTCATGGGAAGCAGATCTCCCAGCAACTTGGAGACGAAGTAAGATGATAATCTGTAGTAACCACTAATGTACTCGTGTCTGAAGGAAAAGAGGAGGATATAGATAATTATTAGTAGATAACAGGTTTCGTTACTTCTGTACGGAATATCCCTAAATAGATATGTAAAGAGGTTTCTAATCTAGCACACTTAAGTAAAAGATACTCTTGGGGGGTTATTCAGAGTTGTTAGCAAACCAAAAAAGTTAGCAATCGGGCAAAACCATGTTGCACTACAGGTGGGGCAGATGTAACATGTGCAGAGAGAGTTGGATTTTGGTGGGTTATATTGTTTCTGTGCAGGGTAAATACTGGCTGCTTTATTTTTAAACTGCATTTTAGAGTTCAGTTTGAACACACTCCACCCAAATCTGCACATGTTACATCTGCCCCACCTGCACTGCACATGGGCCCTCATTCAGAGTTGTTCGCTTGGTAAATTTCTTCGCATCGCAGCGTTTTTCTGCTTAGTGCGCATGCGCAATGTTCGCACTGCGACTGCGCCAAGTAAATTTGCTATGAAGTTAGGATTTTTACTCACGGCTTTTTCTTCGCTCAGGCGATCGTAGTGTGATTGACAGGAAATGGGTGTTACTGGGCGGAAACAGGCCGTTTTATGGGCGTGTGGGAAAAACCGCTACCGTTTCCGGAAAAAACGCAGGAGTGGCTGGAGAAACGGGGGAGTGTCTGGGCGAACGCTGGGTGTGTTTGTGACGTCAAACCAGGAACGACAAGCACTGAACTGATCGCAGATGCCGAGTAAGTCTGAAGCTACTCTGAAACTGCTAAGAAGTTTGTAATCGCAAAATTGCGAATACGTCGTTCGCAATTTTAAGATGCTAAGATTCACTCCCAGTAGGCGGCGGCTTAGCGTGAGCAACTCTGCTAAAATCGCCTTGCGAGCGAACAACTCGGAATGACCTCCATGGTTTTGCCCAATTGCTTACTTTTTTGGTTTGCTAACAACTCTGAATAACCTCCTTAGCCTTTCTGAGCACACCTCTGTTTGGTGTCCAACCACAGTGGCCATGTCAATTCCAAGGACAATGTTTATGAACTTTACTGTGATTTTCTCAGATAAGTTCAAAAGGACAATTTTATTAACGAATGGCGTGGTGGCTTAGGAAATACATTGAGATGTTAAATATGTAAGTTTGTATGCCAGAAAGAAAAACTGAGCCGCTAGCAACATACCAAAGTACATACAGTACACTAATGGTCAGAGCACATAAAACACACTTTCCAGGATAAAAGCTCACTCACATGAATATTTTCTTCTCCACAATAAAGAGCTCTATGGCTGACACGCTGCTGAAACACTGGTTTGTAGTTATAAAAAACAAAGAGCCCACCCTGTAAAGATATATAAAAAGTATAGTTATTACACACATGGGGAGCCTTGTTTATCCCCATTTATGTACCGTTTTGCAGATTAGTGAACATTTGCTATGATCAGTGTGTATCTGGTGTAAGGCATCAAGATAACACTCATTTCTAGAATATAGTCTGTGGTCTAATTGTCAGGATGGCAATATTATTCAAACAAAACTCACTTCTTCCTTGGAGATCACTCGCTAATCTAACATTGTTTAACTCTTCATTAGACCGTCCACTTTGTTCATAAACAAGGAACAAAATCCTCATAAATAAGCTCCTCCCCCAAATCTAGCTTCATTAATGTGTGTCAAACCCATATCTTCCCCCAAGTCGGCTATCACCTACTTTCCCTAGATAATGGTGACCAGAATAGGTTTGGCCTGCCAATAAGGCCTTATTACAGAAACACCCTGGAGCCGGCAAAATACGCATGGCTCAATTTACCACAGATGCCAAATTTTGCTAAATTATCTGTGTGTGCTTTATGTTTAGGTATAGTGACCAACCTGTTTTGAATTCCATTCTCATCTTCTTTCACGCCAAAGAAAATGGCTCCGACAATAAGGGAGAGAATAAGACTAACCATTACCTGCACAGACAAGTAGGAAACACAAAAATACTTATTAAATGAACATATGGCAAACAAGCTGCAAGAAGTTTACTATTATAAAGTCTGATGTCATATCATAAAATATACAAAGTAAAGACGGGATACAAACATAAAACATGTTTTTATTTTACTACTTAGGGGGTGTGAGGGGTACTATTATGATCATTTAAGAGCACTGGGGGTTCTATTGCAAATGGACTCTTATTATCACAATGACACAAAAAAGACTGACACGCAGTGCATGGTCTCCACACGGAGAGCCAAATAAAGGTAGACTACTTATAAATGCAAATACAGGTTGAGTCTCCCTTATCCAAAATGCTTGGGACCAGAGGTATTTTGGATATGGGATTTTTCCGTATTTTGGAATAATTGCATACCATAATGAGATATCATGGTGATGGGACCTAAATCTAAGCACAGAATACATTAATGTTTCATATACACCTTATACACACAGCCTGAAGGTCATTTTAGCCAATATTTTTTATAACTTTGTGCATTAAACAAAGTGTGTCTACATTCACACAATTCATTTATGTTTCATATATACCTTATACACACAGCCTGAAGGTCATTTAATACAATATTTTTAATAACTTTGTGTATTAAACAAAGTTTGTGTACATTGAGCCATCAAAAAACAAAGGTTTCACTATCTCACTCTCACTCAAAAAAGTCCGTATTTCGGAATATTCCGTATTTCGGAATATTTGGATATGGGATACTCAACCTGTATTACAGCTTGGCAGTGCACAACAATGGCTAACCAAGTTCACAGGAATTTGAAATTTCGAAGATAGTGGTTTCAATTAATCAAATAAATCCAAACATTATATTCTGTATGCAGATGATACTCAACTCTACCTATCCTCTGCAGATTTGCCACCACTGTGTTGGTCCACATTACAAAGATCTTTCTGCCACTTTATCTCATCTCACCACCTCAAACTTAGGGCCTAATTCAGAGGCGATCACTGCAACGGCAGCGATCTTACTCTGAAGCCTTTTGTGCAGAGCGCACTGCACGTGCGCACCCAGTGAGATGCAAAAGCATGGTGCGATCGCCTCTGCCTGATTGACAGGCAGAGGAGGTCACGGGGTTGTAGGGGGCGTTCCAACGGCAGGGGGGGGTGCGGTTTGGACAATGCAGGCGTGTCCGCACCGTTGCTTGGGTGGGCTACAGCGGCTGTGTGACATCACACGCAGCCGCTGCGACTGAAAATATGGCAGGCAGGGAGCTACTCGGCGGGTGCGAAAGCATCGCGCCGTGCGATACTTTTGCACCTGTGCGGGGAAGGGGGTAGGGCCTGACATGCAGGGCAGACTAGCCCTGTGCTGGGCATCCCCCCGCACGTCAAAGTATGTGATCGTAGAGATGCTTATTTTAGCATAACTATGACCAGCTCTGAATCATCCACTTAATATTTACAAAAGACAGCTAATAATATTTCCACCAGCCTATAGTAACTACCCACCTGATATCGCTATCATGATTGATAATCGGACAATCAACCTTATCCCTCAAGTCCGCTGTCTAGGTTTCATCCCGTTTCATACATGTAAAAAAATAAGAATTTACTTACCGATAATTCTATTTCTCGTAGTCCGTAGTGGATGCTGGGGACTCCGTCAGGACCATGGGGAATAGCGGCTCCGCAGGAGACAGGGCACAAAAATAAAGCTTTAGGATTAGGTGGTGTGTACTGGCTCCTCCCCCTATGACCCTCCTCCAAGCCTCAGTTAGGATACTGTGCCCGGACGAGCGTACACAATAAGGAAGGATATTGAACCCCGGGTAAGACTCATACCAGCCACACCAATCACACCGTATAACTTGTGATCTGAACCCAGTTAACAGTATGACAAACGTAGGAGCCTCTGAACAGACGGCTCACAACAAATAACAACCCGATTTTTTTGTAACAATAACTATGTACAAGTATTGCAGACAATCCGCACTTGGGATGGGCACCCAGCATCCACTACGGACTACGAGAAATAGAATTATCGGTAAGTAAATTCTTATTTTCTCTAACGTCCTAAGTGGATGCTGGGGACTCCGTCAGGACCATGGGGATTATACCAAAGCTCCCAAACGGGCGGGAGAGTGCGGATGACTCTGCAGCACCGAATGAGAGAACTCAAGGTCCTCCTCAGCCAGGGTATCAAATTTGTAGAATTTTGCAAACGTGTTTGCCCCTGACCAAGTAGCAGCTCGGCAGAGTTGTAATGCCGAGACTCCCCGGGCAGCCGCCCAGGATGAGCCCACTTTCCTTGTGGAATGGGCCTTGACAGATTTAGGTTGTGGCAAGCCTGCCACAGAATGTGCAAGTTGAATTGTGCTACAAATCCAACGAGCAATCGTCTGCTTAGAAGCAGGAGCACCCATCTTGTTGGGTGCATACAATATAAGCAGTGAGTCAGACTTTCTGACTCCCGCCGTTCTTGAAATATATATTTTCAATGCCCGGACCACGTCCAACAACTTGGAATCCTCCAACTCGTTAGTAGCCGCAGGCACCACAATAGGCTGGTTCAGGTGAAACGCTGACACCACCTTAGGCAGAAAATGAGGACACGTCCGCAGTTCTGCCCTGTCCGTATGGAAAATCAGATATGGGCTCTTATATGATAAAGCCGCCAATTCTGATACTCTCCTGGCTGAAGCCAGGGCCAGTAGCATGGTTACTTTCCATGTAAGATACTTCAGCTCCACCGATTTGAGCGGCTCAAACCAATGGGATTTGAGAAAATCCAAGACTACATTAAGATCCCACGGTGCCACTGGGGGCACAACCGGGGGCTGTATATGTAGTACTCCTTTTACAAAAGTCTGGACTTCAGGAACTGAAGCCAATTCTTTCTGGAAGAAAATCGACAGGGCCGAAATTTGAACCTTAATGGACCCCAATTTGAGGCCCATAGACAATCCTGTTTGCAGGAAATGTAGGAATCGACCCAGTTGAAATTCCTCCGTGGGGGCCTTCCTGGCCTTACACCACGCAACATATTTTCTCCAAATGCGGTGATAATGTTGTGCAGTCACCTCCTTCCTGGCTTTTACCAGTGTAGGAATGACCTCTTCCGGAATGCCTTTTTCCTTTAGAATTCGGCGTTCAACCGCCATGCCGTCAAACGCAGCCGCGGTAAGTCTTGGAATAGACACGGTCCCTGCTGAAGCAGGTCCCGTCTTAGAGGTAGAGGCCACGGATCCTCCGTGAGCATCTCTTGAAGTTCCGGGTACCAAGTTCTTCTTGGCCAATCCGGAGCCACTAGTATCGTTCTTACTCCCTTTTGCCGTATAATTCTCAGTACTTTTGGTATGAGAGGCAGAGGAGGGAACACATACACTGACTGGAACACCCACGGTGTTACCAGAGCGTCCACAGCTATTGCCTGAGGATCTCTTGACCTGGCGCAATACCTGTCCAGTTTTTTGTTGAGGCGGGACGCCATCATATCCACCATTGGTTTTTCCCAACGGTTCACAATCATGTGGAAGACTTCTGGATGAAGTCCCCACTCTCCCGGGTGTAGATCGTGTCTGCTGAGGAAGTCTGCTTCCCAGTTGTCCACTCCCGGAATGAATACTGCTGACAGTGCTATCACATGATCTTCCGCCCAGCGAAGAATCCTTGCAGCTTCTGCCATTGCTGTCCTGCTTCTTGTGCCGCCCTGTCTGTTTACGTGGGCGACTGCCGTGATGTTGTCCGACTGGATCAACACCGGCTGACCCTGAAGCAGGGGTTTTGCCAGGCTTAGAGCATTGTAAATCGCTCTTAGCTCCAGTATATTTATGTGAAGAGACATCTCCAGGCTTGACCATACTCCCTGGAAGTTTCTTCCTTGTGTGACCGCTCCCCAGCCTCTCAGACTGGCATCCGTGGTCACCAGGACCCAGTCCTGTATGCCGAATCTGCTGCCCTCTAACAGATGAGCACTCTGCAACCACCACAGAAGAGACACCCTTGTCCGTGGCGATAAGGTTATCCGCTGATGCATCTGCAGATGCGATCCGGACCATTTGTCCAGCAGATCCCACTGAAAAGTTCGTGCGTGGAATCTGCCAAATGGAATCGCTTCGTAAGAAGCCACCATCTTTCCCAGGACTCTTGTGCATTGATGCACAGACACTGTCCCTGGTTTTAGGAGGTTCCTGACAAGTTCGGATAACTCCCTGGCTTTCTCCTCCGGAAGAAACACCTTTTTCTGAACCGTGTCCAGAATCATTCCCAGGAACAGCAGACGTGTCGTCGGGGTCAACTGAGATTTTGGAAAATTCAGAATCCACCCGTGTTGTTGCAGCACTAGTTGGGTTAGTGCTACTCCGTCTTCCAGCTGTTCTCTGGACCTTGCCCTTATCAGGAGATCGTCCAAGTAAGGGATAATTAATACGCCTCTTCTTCGTAGAAGGATCATCATTTCGGCCATTACCTTGGTAAAGACCCGAGGTGCCGTGGACAATCCAAACGGCAGCGTCTGAAACTGATAATGACAGTTTTGCACCACGAACCTGAGGTACCCTTGATGTGAAGGGCAAATTGGGACATGCAGGTAAGCATCCTTTATGTCCAGGGACACCATAAAGTCCCCTTCTTCCAGATTCGCTATCACTGCTCTGAGTGACTCCATCTTGAACTTGAATTTTTGTATGTACAGGTTCAAAGATTTCAGATTTAGAATAGGTCTTACCGAGCCGTCCGGCTTCGGTACCACAAATAGCGTGGAGTAATACCCCTTTCCCTGTTGTAGGAGGGGTACCTTGACTATCACCTGCTGAGAAAACAGCTTGTGAATGGCTTCCAATACCGTCGCCCTGTCTGAGGGAGACGTTGGCAAAGCAGACTTTAGGAACCGGCGAGGGGGAGACTTCTCGAATTCCAACCTGTAACCCTGAGATACTACCTGCAGAATCCAGGGGTCCACCTGTGAGCAAGCCCACTGTGCGCTGAAATTCTTGAGTCGACCCCCCACCGTTCCTGAGTCCGCTTGTAAGGCCCCAGCGTCATGCTGAGGGCTTTGCAGAACCCTGGGAGGGCTTCTGTTCCTGGGCAGGGGCTGCTTGCTGCCCTCTCTTACCCCTTCCTCTGCCCCGAGGCAGATATGACTGTCCTTTTGTCCGCTTGTTCTTATAGGTACGAAAGGACTGCGGCTGAAAAGACGGTGTCTTTTTCTGTTGGGAGGGGGTCTGAGGTAAAAAAGTGGATTTTCCGGCAGTTGCCGTGGCCACCAGATCCGATAGACCGACGCCAAATAATTCCTCCCCTTTATACGGCAATACTTCCATATGTCGTTTGGAATCCGCATCACCTGACCACTGTCGCGTCCATAAACTCCTTCTGGCAGATATGGACATCGCATTTACTCTCGATGCCAGAGTGCAAATATCTCTCTGCGCATCTCGCATATAAAGGAAAGCATCCTTTAATTGCTCTATAGTCAATAAAATACTGTCCCTATCCAGGGTATCAATATTTTCAGTCAGGGAATCCAACCAGACGACCCCAGCACTGCACATCCAGGCTGAGGCGATGGCTGGTCGCAGTATAACACCAGTATGTGTGTATATACTTTTTAGGGTAGTTTCCAGTCTCCTATCCGCTGGATCCTTGAGGGCGGCCGTATCAGGAGACGGTAACGCCACTTGTTTTGATAAGCGTGTGAGCGCCTTATCCACCCTAGGGGGTGTTTCCCAGCGCGCCCTAACCTCTGGCGGGAAAGGGTATAATGCTAATAACTTTTTTGAAATTAGCATTTTTCTATCTGGGTTAACCCACGCTTCATCACATACATCATTTAATTCCTCTGATTCAGGAAAAACTACAGGTAGTTTTTTCACCCCCCACATAATACCCCTTTTTGTGGTACTTGCAGTATCAGAGATATGCAAAGCCTCCTTCATTGCCGTGATCATATAACGTGTGGCCCTACTTGAAAATACGTTTGTTTCATCACCGTCGACACTAGATTCAGTGTCTGTGTCTGTGTCTGGGTCTGTGTCGACCGACTGAGGTAAAGGGCGCTTTACAGCCCCTGACGGTGTCTGAGACGCCTGGGCAGGTATTAACTGGTTTGCCGGCCGTCTCATGTCGTCAACTGATTTTTGTAATGTGCTGACATTATCACGTAATTCCATAAACAAAGCCATCCATTCCGGTGTCGACTCCCTGGGGGGTGACATCACCATTATCGGCAATTGCTCTGCCTCCACGCCAACATCGTCCTCATACATGTCGACACACACGTACCGACACACAGCAGACACACAGGGAATGCTCTTATCGAAGACAGGACCCCACTAGCCCTTTGGGGAGACAGAGGGAGAGTTTGCCAGCACACACCCAAGCGCTATAATATATATGGGAACAACCTTATATAAGTGTTGTTCCTTATAGCAGCTTAAATATATCCAATATATCGCCAAAAAATGCCCCCCCTCTCTGTTTTACCCTGTTTCTGTAGTGCAGTGCAGGGGAGAGTCCTGGGAGCTTTCCTCACAGCGGAGCTGAGCAGGAAAATGGCGCCGTGTGCTGAGGAGAATAAGCCCCGCCCCCTATTTCGGCGGGCTTTCCTCCCGTAGATTTAGATAACTGGCATGGGTTAAATACATACATATAGCCTTAATGGCTATATGTGATGTATTCTTTTGCCATAAGGTATTAAAATATTGCTGCCCAGGGCGCCCCCAGCAGCGCCCTGCACCCTCCGTGACCGCTTGGTGTGAAGTGTGTGACAACAATGGCGCACAGCTGCAGTGCTGTGCGCTACCTTCATGAAGACTGAAGAGCCTTCTGCCGCCTGTTTCCGGACCTTCAATCTTCAGCATCTGTAAGGGGGGTCGGCGGCGCGGCTCCGGGACGAACCCCAGGGCGAGACCTGTGTTCCGACTCCCTCTGGAGCTAATGGTGTCCAGTAGCCTAAGAATCCAATCCATCCTGCACGCAGGTGAGTTGAAATTCTCTCCCCTAAGTCCCTCGATGCAGTCAGCCTGTTGCCAGCAGGACTCACTGAAAATAAAAAACCTAAAAAACTTTTTCTAAGCAGCTCTTTAAGAGAGCCACCTAGATTGCACCCTGCTCGGACGGGCACAAAAACCTAACTGAGGCTTGGAGGAGGGTCATAGGGGGAGGAGCCAGTACACACCACCTAATCCTAAAGCTTTATTTTTGTGCCCTGTCTCCTGCGGAGCCGCTATTCCCCATGGTCCTGACGGAGTCCCCAGCATCCACTTAGGACGTTAGAGAAAAACATCTAAAATACGCCCCTATCTTACACAAGACAATAGAAAAACTGTAATCCACGCACTCATCTCCCGCTTTGATTATTGCAATAGCCTCCTTACTGGTCTTCCCCAAACCAGACTCTCACCACAACAATCTAATTTGGATGTAACTGCAAGGGCGATCTTCCTCGCTAAATGTTCATTGTCTGCTGATCTGCTATGTCAGTACCTCCATTGGTTACCTGTATTCTACTGATTTCAAAATAAAATACTATTAACCAAGCTACACAAACATACATCTCATTGCTATCTCAAAATATCCCCCAAGTCAACCCCTCCGCTCAGCATAAGATCTGCATCTCCCATCCACATGTATTACCCGCTCTCATTCACGGTTACAGGACTTTTTTGGGCTGCACCAACTTTGTGGAATGCCCTCCCTTGCACAACAAGACTTCAGACAAACTAATCAAATTCCAGAATTACTCACATAACCTCCATTAACTATTCTACCTAATTACCTCCCCTCTACATAGTTCACACGTAATTTTACATTTTTCTCTTTCTACACTCACACATCCCACTGACCCTAGGCTAACATTGCTGTGTAACTGGATGATACAGCCCATAAAGAACCTCTGCAATCTGACTGGACCAATATGCAATATGTAGCACCTATCCTTGTGTATCAGTGCCTATTTCCCTATAGATTGTAAGCTTGTTACCAGGGCCATCTTATCTCTCATTGGGGGGGAATTCTAATGGTTGAAAGTCAGTTGTGTTTCTGGTTTCTCCTGTCTATAAAGGGCCCCATACACTAGGCCGATTATGCCCGATTTCAGCCCAATTCGGGCATTCGGACCGATATATTGGGTGAAATCTGGCATTTTCGATGTGCTTTTCCCCTGATCCGATCCGATGCGCGTTCCCGTGAGCATCGGATCAGATCCCCCTAGATCCGACATATCACGAGTGCTGCACTCGTGATATGTCGGATCCCGCAGTAAATAGATAGGATAGTAAAAGATACATCGTATGCAAAAAAAAACTGCATACGATATATCTAATACTGTCTTACCAACGGGGATCTGCCGGGAGGTTGGACGAAATCTTATACGACATGACGGACCGTCATGTCGTATAAGTGTATGGGGCCCTTTAGATAGGAAAAAACAGACACCCAACTGACTTTTCAAACAACTGAATATCCCCCAGTGTGTCTGTTATAACGCAGTCTATAACCCAGTGTTCCGAATTGTAACGCGCAGTGTAATATGCTGCCACTATGTAAGTAAAAGTATGTAAACATGGTAAGATAAATCTGTATGCTTTTTATTATATAGTCAAAATCTTAAGGAAAGTTAGTGCACATCTCAAGGTGTTAGCCACCTTGCAATACCGATTCGATCCCGATGCGCACTCCCGCGGGGTCCGTATAGTAAGGCTAGATAGACTGTGCAGGCAAGTCAATTTATCTAGTGTACTATCTAGTACAGTGTAGTGGGAAAAATATTCCTATAGGGGGTAATTCCAAGTTGAACGCAGCAGGAATTTTGTTAGCAGTTGGGCAAAACTTATTCACACAGTGGGGCAGATGTATTAACCTGGAGAAGGTATAATTAAGTAATAAACCAGTGATATGTGCAAGGTGATAAAGGCACCAGCCAATCAGCTCCAATATGTAAATTAACAGGATCTGATTGGCTGGTGCCTTTATCACCTTGCACATATCACTGGTTTATCACTTCCTTATGCCTTCTCCAGGTTAATACATCTGCCCCAGTGTTTCTTCAAGGTGTTTTTCTTGTTGTTGAATATATATTGACAAAGTAAAATCTGTTACAGGTTGAGTATCCCATATCCAAATATTCCGAAATACGGAATATTCCGAAATACGGACTTTTTTGAGTGAGAGTGAGATAGTGAAACCTTTGTTTTTTGATGGCTCAATGTACACAAACTTTGTTTAATACACAAAATTATTAAAAATATTGGCTAAAATTACCTTCAGGCTGTGTGTATACGGTGTATATGTAACATAAATGCATTCTGTGCTTAGATTTAGGTCCCACTGCCATGATATCTCATTATGGTATGCAATTATTCCAAAATACGGAAAAATCCGATATCCAAAATACCTCTGGTCCTAAGCATTTTGGATAAGGGTTACTCAACCTGTACAAAGTATAGTCAAAATTGTCAGTCAAAATCGTACATAGACAAAATCTCAAGCACAGATAGTCAAAATCTGTACAATCTGTGCTATCTGGGCTCTGGGGGAGTTCAAGGGAAATTGCATAGTCAAAATCGAACACAGCAAGGATCTCACCGTGTGTACACACCTTAACTGTTATTAAATAATAAATAAACAATGATAGTAATCACACAGCAGAAAAATATCCAATATCTGAAAACTACTAGGCAAAGCTTAAAAAAGCTTTAAACACTTAAAATATAGCTCACAGCATAGCATTGTCTGTATGTGATCAAGTGGCAATGATACAAAGGAACTAGCAAGGAGATTAGGCGATTACATTAAACGCTTTGACCTTTTCTGACAAATGCACTGTACAAAGGTGGGTAAAATATTTTCAAATTATTATCAGGCTGATCGTTTAAGTGAAAGCTGTAAAGATGTATTAGCTCCTAATTCCCAAATCTTTGGGGATAAGTGGGACTGCATTACTAAGAACCCGCCGAAAAGATCAAGGGGCACAGATTAATTAGCCATTAAGCCAGTTGTGGTGGAAAACAAGGATCATATCAGAACCAATTTCAGCTGGATAAGATGAAATGGTGTTAACGAACTGTGTACCACGCTTAGAAAGCTTTGGAAATCCAGCACTAATGAGATGTCGGAAACATTAAAGAGAAAGAAGGGTGCACACATTACAAAATGAGTTAAGACAATGAATGCCAATTACGTGGGAGCTAAGTCTTGTCACAAGTTTTTGGATGCAAGATAGTAATCAATGTATTAAAGGCATTATGGGAACTTTGCTAATAAACAGATGTCTATGTCTATATACTGTATGTGTTACCATTTATTCATCTGTTTACAGATAAATATATTGCAACTCTGTAGCTTTAATACATAGAATACTTTAACCAATCTTATATTAACTACTACTGTGTGCAAGCCACATTATTTCTCAATACAGGACAAACTACAAACTGTGCTATAGATGACCTTATTTGTAAATAATAAAGACTTTATAACAAGCAAGGGGATTTGATAACACACAAGCGACAAATAAAAGGCTGGAAGGGAGATATTTGGGTTGACAAAAACAACCAGTTGGTCAGTAAGGAGACGGAGGACATGTGATACAAGTAAAAATATGTTTACGATACGTCCATATAATGCACCCAGTAATAAGGAGGTAACTGCATATGACTGTAACCAGGCTGCTGATTTCTCAGTAGATTTAATGGTTAAAAGGAAACCCTGAAACTTGCACAATGTAACTTAAATTCAATGAATGGAAAAGCAAAATGGACAATTGCTACCTAGACCTGGAAAATAAATGTAAAATCTGTGCAAAAAAAAATAAGAATTTACTTACCGATAATTCTATTTCTCATAGTCCGTAGTGGATGCTGGGACTCCGTAAGGACCATGGGGAATAGCGGCTCCGCAGGAGACTGGGCACAAAAGTAAAAGCTTGAACTAGCTGGTGTGCACTGGCTCCTCCCCCTATGACCCTCCTCCAAGCCTCAGTTAGGATACTGTGCCCGGACGAGCGTACATAATAAGGAAGGATATTGAATCCCGGGTAAGACTCATACCAGCCACACCAATCACACCGTACAACCTGTGATCTGAACCCAGTTAACAGTATGATAAACGAAGGAGCCTCTGAAAAGATGGCTCACAACAATAATAACCCGAATTTTGTAACAATAACTATATACAAGTATTGCAGACAATCCGCACTTGGGATGGGCGCCCAGCATCCACTACGGACTATGAGAAATAGAATTATCGGTAAGTAAATTCTTATTTTCTCTAACGTCCTAAGTGGATGCTGGGACTCCGTAAGGACCATGGGGATTATACCAAAGCTCCCAAACGGGCGGGAGAGTGCGGATGACTCTGCAGCACCGAATGAGAGAACTCCAGGTCCTCCTCAGCCAGGGTATCAAATTTGTAGAATTTAGCAAACGTGTTTGCCCCTGACCAAGTAGCTGCTCGGCAAAGTTGTAAAGCCGAGACCCCTCGGGCAGCCGCCCAAGATGAGCCCACCTTCCTTGTGGAATGGGCTTTTACAGATTTTGGCTGTGGCAGGCCTGCCACAGAATGTGCAAGCTGAATTGTACTACAAATCCAACGAGCAATCGTCTGCTTAGAAGCAGGAGCACCCAGCTTGTTGGGTGCATACAGGATAAACAGCGAGTCAGATTTCCTGACTCCAGCCGTCCTGGAAATATATATTTTCAGGGCCCTGACTACGTCCAGTAACTTGGAGTCCTCCAAGTCCCTAGTAGCCGCAGGCACCACAATAGTCTGGTTCACGTGAAACGCTGAAACCACCTTTGGGAGAAATTGAGGACGAGTCCTCAATTCTGCCCTATCCGTGTGAAAAATCAGGTAAGGGCTTTTATAAGATAAAGCCGCCAATTCTGAGACACGCCTGGCTGAAGCCAGGGCTAACAGCATTACCACCTTCCATGTGAGATATTTTAATTCCACAGTGGTGAGTGGTTCAAACCAATGTGATTTTAGGAACCCCAAAACCACATTGAGATCCCAAGGTGCCACCGGGGGCACAAAAGGAGGCTGTATATGCAGTACCCCTTTGACAAACGTCTGGACTTCAGGCACTGAAGCCAGTTCTTTTTGGAAGAAAATCGACAGGGCCGAAATTTGAACCTTAATGGACCCTAATTTTAGGCCCATAGACAGTCCTGTTTGCAGGAAATGTAGGAAGCGACCCAGTTGAAATTCCTCTGTAGGGACCTCTTTGGCCTCACACCACGCAACATATTTTCGCCAAATGCGGTGATAATGTTTCGCGGTTACATCCTTCCTGGCCTTTATCAGGGTAGGGATGACTTCTTCTGGAATGCCTTTTTCCTTCAGGATCCGGCGTTCAACCGCCATGCCGTCAAACGCAGCCGCGGTAAGTCTTGGAACAGACAAGGTCCCTGCTGGAGCAGGTCCTTTCTTAGAGGTAGAGGCCACGGGTCCTCCGTGAGCATCTCTTGAAGTTCCGGGTACCAAGTCCTTCTTGGCCAATCCGGAACCACGAGTATAGTTCTTACTCCTCTCCTTTTTATGATTCTCAGTACTTTTGGTATGAGAGGCAGAGGAGGGAACACATACACTGACTGGTACACCTATGGTGTTACCAGAGCGTCCACCGCTATTGCCTGAGGGTCCCTTGACCTGGCGCAATATCTGTCTAGTTTTCTGTTGAGACGGGACGCCATCATGTCCACCTTTGGTTTTTCCCAACGGTTTACCATCTCTTGGAAGACTTCTGGATGAAGTCCCCACTCCCCCGGGTGAAGGTCGTGTCTGCTGAGGAAGTCCGCTTCCCAGTTGTCCACTCCCGGAATGAACACTGCTGACAGTGCTATCACATGATTCTCCGCCCAGCGAAGAATCCTTGCAGCTTCTGCCATCGCCCTCCTGCTTCTCGTGCCGCCCTGTCTGTTTACGTGGGCGACTGACGTGATGTTGTCCGATTGGATCAATACCGCCTGACCCTGAAGCAGGGGTTTTGCTTGACTTAGGGCATTGTAAATGGCCCTTAGTTCCAGAATGTTTATATGAAGAGATGTTTCCATGCTTGACCACAAGCCCTGGAAATTTTGTCCCTGTGTGACTGCTCCCCAGCCTCTCAGGCTGGCATCTGTGGTCACCAGGATCCAATCCTGAATGCCGAATCTGCGGCCCTCTAGTAGATGAGCACTCTGCAGCCACCACAGAAGAGACACCCTTGTCCTTGGCGACAGGGTTATCCGCTGATGCATCTGAAGATGCGATCCGGACCATTTGTCCAGAAGATTCCACTGAAACGTTCTTGCATGGAATCTTCCGAATGGAATCGCTTCGTAAGAAGCCACCATTTTTCCCAGGACCCTCGTGCACTGATGCACTGACACCTGGCCTGGTTTTAGGAGATTCCTGACTAGCTCGGATAACTCCCTGGCCTTCTCCTCTGGGAGAAACACCTTTTTCTGGACTGTGTCCAGAATCATTCCTAGGAACAGGAGACGTGTCGTTGGAATCAGCTGCGATTTTGGAATATTTAGAATCCACCCGTGCTGACGTAACACTAACTGAGATAGTGCTACTCCGACTTCTAACTGTTCCCTGGACCTTGCCCTTATCAGGAGATCGTCCAAGTAAGGGATAATTAAAACGCCTTTTCTTCGAAGAAGAATCATCATTTCGGCCATTACCTTGGTAAAGACCCGAGGTGCCGTGGACAATCCAAACGGCAGCGTCTGAAACTGATAATGACAGTTTTGTACTACAAACCTGAGGTACCCGTGGTGAGAAGGGTAGATTGGGACGTGGAGATAAGCATCTTTGATGTCCAGAGACACCATATAGTCCCCTTCTTCCAGGTTTGCTATCACTGCTCTGAGTGACTCCATCTTGAATTTGAACCTCTTTATGTAAGTGTTCAAGGATTTTAGATTTAAAATTGGTCTCACCGAGCCGTCCGGCTTCGGTACCACAAACAGCGTGGAATAATACCCCTTTCTCTGTTGTAGGAGAGGTACCTTGATTATCACCTGCTGGGAATACAGCTTGTGAATGGCTTCCAACACTGCCTCCCTGTCGGAGGGAGACTTTGGTAGAGCAGACTTCAGGAACCGGCGAGGGGGAGACGTCTCGAATTCCAGTTTGTACCCCTGTGATACTACCTGCAGAATCCAGGGGTCCACTTGCGAGTGAGCCCACTGCGCGTTGAAATTTTTGAGACGGGCCCCCACCGTGTCCGAGTCTGCTTGTAAAGCCCCAGCGTCATGCTGAAGACTTGGCAGAAGCAGAGGAGGGCTTCTGCTCCTGGGAAGAGGCTGCCTGGTGCAGTCTTTTTCCTCTTCCTCTGCCCCGGGGCAGAAATGAGTGGCCTTTTGCCCACCTGTACTTATGGGAACGAAAGGACTGAGTTTGAAAAGACGGTGTCTTTTTCTGCTGAGAGGTGACCTGGGGTAAAAAGGTGGACTTTCCGGCCGTTGCCGTGGCCACCAGGTCCGATAGACCGGCCCCAAATAACTCCTCCCCTTTAAACGGCAATACTTCCATATGTCGTTTGGAATCCGCATCCCCTGACCACTGTCGCGTCCATAACGCTCTTCTGGCAGAAATGGACATAGCACTCACTCTTGATGCCAGGGTGCAAATATCCCTCTGTGCATCACGCATATATAGTAATACATCCTTCAAATGCTCTATAGTTAGTAATATACTGACCCTATCCAGGGTATCAATATTTTCAGTCAGGGAATCCGACCACGCCACTCCAGCACTGCACATCCAGGCTGATGCGATTGCTGGTCGCAGTATAACACCAGTATGTGTGTATATACCCTTCAGGATATTTTCCAGCCTTCTATCCGCTGGTTCCTTGAGGGCGGCCGTATCAGGAGACGGTAACGCTACTTGTTTAGATAAACGTGTGAGCGCTTTATCTACTCTAGGGGGTGTTTCCCAACGCGCCCTAACCTCTGGCGGGAAAGGGTGTAGTGCCAATAATTTATTAGAAATTAGCACTTTTTTATCGGGGGAAACCCACGCTTTATCACACACCTCATGTAATTCATCTGACTCAGGAAAAGCTACTGGTAGTTTTTTCACTCCCCACATAATACCCTTCTTTGTGGTACTTGTAGTGTCAGAAATGTTCAATGCCTCCTTCATTGCCGTGATCATGTAACGTGTGGCCCTACTGGACATTACGTTTGTCTCCTCACCGTCGACACTGGACTCAGTATCCGTGTCTGGGTCTGTGTCGACCCACTGAGGTAACGGGCGTTTTATCGCCCCTGACGGTGTCTGAGACGCCTGGACAGGCACTAATTGATTTGTCGGCTGTCTCATGTCGTCAACAGTTTTTTGTAAAGTGCTGACATTGTCACGTAGTTCTTTAAATACAACCATCCAGTCAGGTGTCGACTCCTTAGGGGGTGACATCACTAATACAGGCAATTGCTCTGCTTCCACATCATTTTCCTCCTCATACATGTCGACACAATCGTACCGACACCCAGCACACACACAGGGAATGCTCTGATAGAGGACAGGACCCCACTAGCCCTTTGGGGAGACAGAGGGAGAGTTTGCCAGCACACACCAGAGCGCTATATATATATATATATAGGGATAACCTTATATAAGTGTTACTCCCTTTTATAGCTGCTGTTTATAATTTAGCTGCCAATAGTGCCCCCCCTCTCTCGTTTTTACCCTGATTCTGTAGGGACTGCAGGGGAGAGTCAGGGAGCCGTCCTTCCAGCGGAACTGTGAGGGAAAATGGCGCTTGTGTGCTGAGGAGATAGGCTCCGCCCCTTCACGACGGCCTTATCTCCCGCTTTTTTCTGGAAAACTGGCAGGGGTTAAATACATCCATATAGCCCAGGAGCTATATGTGATGTATTTCTTTTGCCATCCTAAGGTATTTCTGTTTTTATTGCGTCTCAGGGCGCTCCCCCCCAGCGCCCTGCACCCTCAGTGACCGGAGTGTGAAGTGTGCTGAGAGCAATGGCGCACAGCTGCAGTGCTGTGCGCTACCTTAGTTGAAGACAGGAACGTCTTCTGCCGCCGATTTCACCGGACCTCTTCGTTCTTCTGGCTCTGTAAGGGGGCCGGCGGCGCGGCTCCGGGACCCATCCAGGCTGAACCTGTGATCGTCCCTCTGGAGCTAATGTCCAGTAGCCTAAGAAACCCAATCCACTCTGCACGCAGGTGAGTTCGTTTCTTCTCCCCTTAGTCCCACGATGCAGTGAGCCTGTTGCCAGCAGGACTCACTGAAAATAAAAAACCTAAAATAAACTTTTACTCTAAGCAGCTCAGGAGAGCCACCTAGCATGCACCCTTCTCGTTCGGGCACAAAAATCTAACTGAGGCTTGGAGGAGGGTCATAGGGGGAGGAGCCAGTGCACACCAGCTAGTTCAAGCTTTTACTTTTGTGCCCAGTCTCCTGCGGAGCCACTATTCCCCATGGTCCTTACGGAGTCCCAGCATCCACTTAGGACGTTAGAGAAAATAAAATAGTAAAAATAAACCTAATATGGAGACTATTGTACGTTAAATAAGCTTTATAGAGTGATCTAAGTGACAACTGTCAAATGCCAATCTGGATAGACTATACCAGTGGTTGCCAAACTTTTTTGAATCACGGCGCCCTAGAGTATAAGAATTTTTTTCACGGCACCCCTACGCCAAAAGTTATTTATTGAGAGATAAAGAATAAATATTAAATGAAGTAAATTGTGTTTATATGTCATCCTTAGGTTCAATTGTGTGGTGTGGGACAGGAATTGCTTCTGTTTGTCCCCATATTTTATGATTAGCAGCCACCAGCGCTGGTTTTGCCTATTATATTGATAATAAATAATTTAAATTGGTCCTGGACCACCAATCCAAGGCACCTCTGCAAGTGTCCCAAGGCACCCCAGGGAGCCACAGCACACAGTTTGGGAACCACTGGACTAAACAGTAGCAACATAGTAAAAGGGCTCTGTGTGTGGTATGGATGCAGATACTGTAAATTCCCAGTGTGAGATTAAGATAGAAACGTGCACAATTACCGCCATACACTGGTTACATATAGTAATGAAGACGGCACGAAAAGCAGGTTAAAACTGGGGAGTGCTAACTAATAAAAACACATTTACCATAAATTAAATACAGAACTAATGAAAAATATGTATGGGATTTTAATTCTGTTTTCTTTCCAATAAGTTTATGCACACAGTGCATTCAAGTGTACAGTCTGGAAGAATATATCTGCTATAATGTAAATGATAGTATTTGTACACCTCTCCTTCAGAACATAGGAATGGTTAAAAAAGAAGTTTATGAATCAAAACCAGAAGTCAATATAATAAGTAAGATTAAACAGCACACATGATAGGGTTACCTGGGCAATGGAAGCTTGGGGATTACCCAATAGGTTTTTAAAGGATCTCTTGGAGACCCATTTGAGCTGGTGGAAGAATGATGTGTTGTATGTGATTTGTCTGGAAAAAAAATTGGTCTTTATTTTTTCACTGCTTGACAGTTTTTCCAGTTCGGCTTTTGTTTCCCTGTAATAGCTGCTATTGCAGAACTCTGTAGACAACTTTTCCACCACGGTTTGAGAGCCATTATCATTTACTTTGTCTGTATCCAACAAAAGAAGTCAAATAAATTATATAATATCTAGAGCTCTGTAGCCATATGGTCTCTCTCTATACAGATAGACAAATCTTATGTATTAGAAGATGCACTTTCAATGCCCCCATGATAATGCAACATATTTGCTCTGGTCAACCACTTACTTTTACTATGCAGTGATGCTTTACAGGAGACGGGGGCCCAATGTGCGCCGGGCACTACTACCCCCCTCCCTTCCCCACCATGCAGTGGCAGCCACCCCTATAATACAGCCACAACGCTTGCAGATTGTATTGGCTCCTGTGTATGTTTTCGTCAATCTGAAAACATCCCCAGAAAGATGGCACTGCAAGACTTCATATACAGGGAGTAGCTGCATGGACATAGTGTGCAGGATGTACGAAAGGAAAAATGCGGGGGTTTTACCGAATTTTCAAATGTACTTGCGTATCGATGCGGAGGGTATCGCCACGGCGATAACCTATAGAGGCCTATGGGCTACTTGCTGCATCCCGCCGCTTCCAACAGCACGCGCCGCCCCATGCCGCTCACACTGACTCCCCTCACCTGCATCCGGTCAGCCTCCTGGTGCACTCAACAATCACCCAACCTCATTTGTCCTTCCGTCTGCAGGGAAGAGGAGGAGGAGCCCAGGGACTCCCTGCACACTTTACCTCCCAGGGCTGGGAGGTGACGAACCAGACAGAGTCCCCCTGCCAACCCTCTCTCAAGTATCGCAGGGGGCCTCTGTCATTGCAGTACATATGCGAATAGCATCACTGCAGTGATCGGTGACGTATGTTAGTACATCCCGCCCAATATCTTGTTGGCCTTGTGCACCCTGCACCATTTAGAGATAGGCCACTGGATACTATGTTGTAGTTCTGAGAGTGTAGTTAAGAACACACCTTATAAAGACTTCCTCTGCATATATTCTGGAAATGTTCCCTGCTTGGCGCTAAACCGCTACTCGGTGGCATGAATAACTAACAGATGAGAATAATAAATGCAGCATGCCTATATTCTGTGTGTGACTGCGGCTGTATCTACATACGAAATGGTACGTTACAGTGTTTACCAGGTAAATTCTGTAACATATAATTTTGTATGCAGATACAGCCATGGTCGCACACGAAATATAGGCATGCCGCATATCATTTTAACCAGCATAAGCGGCTAGTGCGTCCTATTCACATAGCAATGGAAAAAGTTGCACAAAAAGAAGCGCAGTGATACAAAGTTCCGCCACGGCATGGCATGACTAGAAGAGATGTTTAACTTACCAGGAGGCTAGATTTATGTGGACACATCTGTATAATACTGTTTGCCATAACTACGGCTGTGAAAACCGGAGCTGTCGCACAGAAAGCAAGGGCTCTGTGGGCAGCACCATCACTTCCCCAAGGCCCTTGCTTGTGGCTAGCAAGGTGCCTGGAACAGCACCCTGTAGCCCGGATCACTGCTGCAGCCACACCGAGCCATCCAGTTACACACAATGCACATTTGAGCCTTGTTATGGATCTGGGTTAAACAGCACCATATACTCAATATTAATCAATTCCAAGTAGACACAAAGGGGTATGTTTACTAAAGCTTCGAAAAATGAAAAGTTGTGATGTTGCCCATAGCAACCAATGAGATTCTGTCTATGATTTCTCTATTACATCCTAGAAAAATGATAGACAGAATCTGATTGGTTGCTATGGGCAACATCACCACTTAACAATTTTAGAAGAATTTAGTAAATTTACCCCAAAGTTATTAAATGAGCAGACAGAGCAATGACCCTAATGCACCTTGTACCGGGTGGTCTTCAGTTTGCCGACTGTCGGGATCCCGGCGCAAAGTACACCGGTGCCGGAATCCCGACAGCCGGCATACCGACACTTTTTCTCCCTCTTGGGGGTCCACGAGGGAGGGAGAATAATACGCGCGCCACCGTGCCCGCAGCATGACGAGCACAGCGAGCCCGCAAGGGGCTCATTTGCGCTCGCCCAGCTGTCGGGATTACGGCATTGGTATGCTGGCCGCCGGGAGCCCGGCCGCTGACATACCCTACTACACCCCTTGTACCATAGTAAATTCATATAATGTAATACGTCCTATGTCCACATGAGGGATAATAGGGCAAACATAAATATATAGAATAGATCATTTCAAAACATTCATTTCTGCATATGTAAGGTGACAATAGGGTAAAACAGGATGTAGTCAGGATCCTGGAGGTCGGGATCCAGACGCTCACAATGCCAACGGATATAGGTAAGTATTAGAGTTAGGCTGCGGGAGGGGACAGTTAGGGTTAAGGTTAGAATTAACCTTAGAATACTCCCCGGATCCGTAGGCATTCTGACCATCGGGATCCCAACCGTCAGTATTTTATACCCAACCCTGGAAAACATACGCACACAATATAATGTTCAAACAGATTCCATGTATTACATATATTCCTTACACACACACACACACACACACACACACACACACACACACACACAAAATCTATAATATACACACACCTAGATCCAACTCTTCCAGATTATTGAGGGCGACGGCTGTTGAGTCTCCATTGATTACATCCAAAAAGAAATCAGCAGGATTGTTATGTGATTCACATTCATAGCCTACAGGAAGATAAATGAATATAAAATATAATAAGATTTAATATACTGCATTATTTTATCATATATAGAGAGCACTATATATTAATTTAGCACAATATTCAAGATAGCTACCTCTGGAATCATCTGAAAAATTGTATTACTCAACAGATAAAAATAGTTACCCCATTTGGCACAACTCCTACTCTTTAGTACATACTTCCAGGTGGAACATTTAGTAGTCCTACCTTTCATATTCCAACCATAACCTGACAAGTCATACTGAATTGTTTAAGATCACAGAGAAAATATTTCAGTATGAGGAGTGTGTTCTTATTAGTATTTAATTATCTAAGTCTCATGTCCAATAAGGTGCCCCAATCAATAAACAGCTCTTCTGGCAGATTCAAATTCCCTCCCTGAATTTTTCTCTTGCACCTAAGCCGCAAGATCCAGTCGCTCTGTATGTTTATTTGGGAAAACGAATGCTCTGTTTGCACTTTCCCCAAAAATCCATATTTCCCAGAGAAAATAAAAATAAAATTGCCTTAATATGTGTGTGATATTACTAAGTCCCACCAAATGGCTTTCTGTCAGAATGTCTTACCCAGTTCTGTAAAGTAATCCAGTGCAGTCTCAGCAGGCCCATGGTATAACATCCTGCCTCCAGCCAGCAAGGTCATGCTATTAAACAGCCTGAAGATGGAATAGCGTGGCTGGTGTATAGAGAAGATGATGGTCTTGCCTTGCCTTGACATCCTACAAATGGTAAAAAGATTAACATATAAAATGTTTTATAGTTTAGGATTATCTGGGTTATTCCGCGTTGATCGCACGCTGCAACTTTTTGCAGCCTGTGCGATCAACTAGACGCCGCCTATGGGGGAGTCTTTTTTTGCATAGCAAGGCTGCGATCGCTTGTGCATCCCTGCTATGCAAAAAATGTTTTGTGCAGAACAAGACCAGGGTACGAGTTACTTACCCTGTGCGATGAATCCAGCGTTGATGGTCCCGGAATTGACGTCAGACATCCACCCTCCAAACGCCTGGATACGCCTGCGTTCTCCACACCACTCCCAGAAAACGTTGTGACCGCTTTCTTCGCTAGCGGTGTCGCTGCGCGGTGTCGGCAGTCGCGGGCAACGGCGCGTCTGCGCATTGCGGCCAATACGCATGCGCAGAACTGACCCGTTCGCATTGCTGCGAAAAACAGCAGCATGTGAATGGGTCGGAATGACCCCCTAAATGTTTTCTCTGTGTTTGCAAGAAAGGGGACACATAACTATGCCCACTCTGTTAGTATAATACTAAAAATGATGCATGGGCAGAGGTTCCGAAGGTGGTCATGAACGCAAGGGTTGCAGGCCAGTCTTTAAGGGACACAAGCATTTAAGGGACACATGCATATCCTCATTTCACAAGTTGTTTTTTCTAAAGATATCTACTGGTTTTAGTCATGCCATTTTCAGGCCAACCTTACCCCATGAGGGTGGCATTCTAGGATACCAATAAAAATGTGCTAAAGTTTCTTATGGTTTTCCCAACCACACTCATCTAAACTAGTCATATGCCTGACAGACCAAAATTTGGGATCTGGCACTAATGAGATTTGTACATCAGCAGTGTGTCTGTTCTAATTGGACATATTCAGGGATGAAATATCACAACAATAATATTGTATTATGATTGGTAGAAACAGTGGTGGTCATTCCGAGTTGTTCGCTCGCTGCCGATTTTCGCAGTGCAGCGATTAAGTAAAAAAACGGCAAAAATGCGCATGTAGATTTACACAAGGTCGAGCGACGTTTTTTCATCGCTCGAGTGATCGTAGTGTGATTGACAGGAAGTGGGTGTTTCTGGGCGGAAACTGGCCGTTTTCAGGGAGTGTGCTAAAAAACGCAGGCGTTCCAGGTAAAAACGCAGGAGTGGCTGGAGAAACGGGGGAGTGGCTGGCCAAACGGAGGGCGTGTTTGTGATGTCAAACCAGGAACTAAACGGAGTGAGGTGATCGCAGTCTAGGAGTAGGTCTGGAGCTACTCAGAAACTGCAAGGAATTATTTAGTAGCAGTTCTGCTAATCTTTCGTTCGCTATTTTGCTAAGCTAAGATACACTCCCAGAGGGCGGCGGCCTAGCGTCTGCAATGCTGCTAAAAGCAGCTAGCGAGCGAACAACTCGGAATGAGGGCCAGTGTTCCCAGAGAAGGGGAATTCTTACACTAAAGCATGAGGAATTTGTAAAATCCAAGCAGACAAGAAAAGCTTCACTGACAATTATATCTGCACTACCACAGTAGAAAACAGATTTTACCCAGCCGCCTAGATTCGGATACATGTAGCTATCATTCCCAATGATCACAACAAACCAATTAATAATAAATCAGAATAATAAAGCAATACATGCTCATGGCTGCCAATCAAAAATTGTGGATGACAAACAGCTGCCACCACCATAGCCATGACTGGAAGCAAGTGGAACCTTAGTAAATCATTTACTTCTGTAGGTGAGAGTGCAACCTTAATAATCACAAGCATGAACTCACAAGAGTGTAAAGAGTGATGGTCTGATTAGTCAATTAGACATCAAATAGCTTACACATTAGGAAACTTCTGATGGCTTCCTCACCTTTTTAGCAGCAACAGAACAGCATTAGCAGTGCTGGCGTCCAAACCAGTAGTTGGCTCATCCAAGAATAAAATCCCGGGGTCAGTGATGAGCTCCATACCGATGTTTGTCCTTTTCCTCTCTCCACCAGACACACCACGAATCAGCTGGGTGCCAACCTAAAACAAACACAGACCAGTTACAATTGCATATCATGTGAGCAAGGATGTTTGCAGACATTCCTTTGCAGGGGTGTTTTAAGAGAGGAGGAGGCCCGTGTTCAGCCTCCTCCGTCGGGCCCCCTCCTTTCTGCCCGGAGCGCTGTAGAGTCTGAGCACTAGAGGGCTCAGACTCTACTGCGCATGCGCAGAAATCCGGGAAAATGGCGCGGTGGCCATTTTCCCTGAGCTTTCTCTACTGCGCATGCGCAGAACTCCGTGAAAATGGCCGTTGGGCCATTTTCACTGTGTTCTAACAGCGCTGCGGATGCCGGCGCTGGACTTCGGAGGGGTGAGTATTTTAAAAATGGGTGCAGTGTGTGGACTCATGGGCCCGTGTGCACCGCACACACTGCACCCATTATAGAAACGCCAGTGCTCCTTTGCATGTGTTACATCTTACCTTCGAGTCAGCCACTTTGGTTAATCCAAGTTCCTTGATGACCTGATTGATGCGCTCATCCTTCTCCTTTTGCCTCACTGCTCTTGGTAATCTCAAGGCTGCAGAGAACTGCAGGTTCTCCCTAACGGTCAATGTTCCCATCACAACATCATCCTTAAAGAGACACATGCCACAAAATATTTACATTTATAAAGGGTTAATAAACAAGCTTAGAAATTGCTATAGTCACTGTGGCTGTATTCAATAAACAAAAAACTTATAGCAATAATGGGGGTATTTATGAAAGCATGATGAATGATAAACCACTAACCAATCAGCTTTTACCTCTCATTGTGCAGTCTGTGTGAAAAATGACAGGAGCAGATTGGTTAGTGCTTCATCTCTCTCCAAGCTTTGATAAGCCTCCACCAAGAAACAGTGGTAAGGACATATTATGCATAGTTAATGCAATGCGTACTTCTAATTTTAACCAAAAATCAAACATTTCTAGACAAAGTTACTAAGCTTCAAATATTTAAAACAATACTGGGGAAAAACTGAATATGAGAAATGGGTACTATTCAGTGGTAGATTTTACCTAGGGGATGCAAAGCTCCAGCCCACCCAGTACACTATCACCACCACCCCCGACAAGTACAGGCTGTGAGGTGTGGATTAGAGAGGAACAACTTTTGCTATAAGGTCAACCCAATCTGAGTTAACGGAACTGCAGACAATGCAGTCTCTAGAAGCCTGCCCTGCCTCTTGATTTGTGCGCATGTACAGGATTGTAATCCAGCACATGCGCACATTTAAGACAAGTCCGGTAGTGGGCAGTACAAAGGTTGGAGCCGCTGCTGATACTGTGCTTGAATAAGGACAGTTAGGATCTGATTGGCTGGAGCACCATTTATAATATGCAACAAGTTTTAAACAGCTAAAACTTGTTGATAAATGGGTCCCTATAATTGGAGAAAGTTCTGAGGCAGGCTGGTACTTGGGGTGGGAGCTAAGGGGGATATGATGAAGGATGTTCTGTAGGCAATATGATTGGCTAATGTAACACAGAGACAAATGAAGATACTGAGGTTAAGTCCTAAAATGGGCATTGTAGTGATATGTATGCCTTGTACCTCTGACAACACCAGCCATCAAAGAAACATCTAAAGTAATTTTTAAAAGTATTACCACCCATATACAAAATAATTTATATACCACATAAACTTACCTGCACAACATAGCCAGAGAGGCATTTGAAGTTAGGTGGCTGTGGCTTGCCATCTATTAGTACCTCACCAGTAAGGCCATGTGGATCTTTCCTTGCAGCAAGAACATCCAGGAGCCTGAAGTGAAACAAGGTAGTGATTTCAGTTTCTGTGTTTATCCATAGGTGCCAACACACCCTACACCTGCATGTCACTTGTACACTGAGGGGAAGATGTACTATAGTGACGCTATAGCTCTTCCTGCAATAATGCCCAGATGCCGCTGGAGTGGGGGAGAGAAAGCTCCCTCCTCGGGAGGTCTAGTGCTGATGCACTGCAGTGCAGCCTGGGAGCCACTAACAAGCCTCCAGACCTCAGGTTAGCACACATACTACAGGTAATCCTGTCAATAAAATAAGCAACAAAAGAGCGCTAATAATTATAAATAAATAAAAAACATTTAAATGATTTTCCATTGCTACACAATAGTATTGCCACGGCAAAATCACTAGCTGTTTGCACATACCGTGGAGAAGTGACATTTCTCTTTGCTATCCACTTTCATACATACAGATGTTCAATTAAGTGTCAAACAGCACTAGTTACAGCACATTTGGCACTTACCAAATCTTCTTACAGTGTATCTCCCCTTAAAGCAGGGTTTCAAATGTTTTTCTAAAATTGAAGAGCCAGGGTGAAAGTGCAGGAGCCAGACCACCCACCCTCCCCCCCAAAAAAAAAAATAACTGAAACCCCGCCCCCCTGCAGCCACATTGCTGAGCAGCTTTCCCCCACCCCCCAGGCAAACCAACTCCCACACCCATACAACTAAGGGAGTAACCCTACGAAAACCACCCCTCTGGCTGGGACGGACAGGCACAACATTTAGTGCACTCCTGTGCATGAAACATCGACCGCAATACAGGTACAGCAATACAGGCACGCCCACGTATCTACAGGCAGTGCCGTAACTAGCCATTTTAGCGCTGTGTGCAAGAAACGACAGTGGCGCCCCCCCTCCCCCCCATGTAAGACAGGGGCAGTGCGCGCCGCAGGCGCGCGAAAAATGTATAGGGGCGTGGCTTCACGGGGAAGGGGCGTGGCCACAAAATAACAGCAATTCATACTACGGTGCACAGTAGTCTACATTATTCAAATTACGCTGCACAGTAGCGCCACTACACCAGGTAGAGCCCCTTTTATACATTACAGCAGACAGCGTCCCCCTTTTTACACATTGCGGCAGCCAGTCCCCCTCTTTACACATTGCGGCAGCCAGGCCCCCTCTTTACACATTGCGGCAGCCAGGACCCCTTTTTACACATTGCGGCAGCCAGACCCCTTTTTATACATTGTGGCAGCTAGTCCCCCTTTTTACACATTGCGGCAGCCAGGACCCCATTTTACACATTGCGGCAGCCAGGACCCCCCCTTTTTACACATTACGGCAGCCAGTCCCCCTCTTTACACATTGCGGCAGCCAGGCCCCCTCTTTACACATTGCTGCAGCGAGGCACCCTTTTTACACATTGCGGCAGCCAGACCCCCTTTTTATACATTGTGGCAGCCAGTCCCCCTTTTTACACATTGCGGCAGCCAGTCCCCCTTTTTACACATTGCGGCAGCCAGTCCCCCTTTTTACACATTGCGGCAGCCAGTCCCCCTTTTTACACATTGCGGCAGCCAGGCCCCCTTTTTACACATTGTGGCAGCCAGTCCCCCTTTTTACACATTGCGGCAGCCAGGATCCCATTTTACACATTGCGGCAGCCAGGCCCCCTTTTTACACATTGCGGCAGCCAGACCCCCTTTTTATACATTGCGGCAGCCAGGACCCCTTTTTACACATTGCAGCAGATGGTGTCCCCCAGAGAGAGAGAGAGAAAGGGAGAGAGAAAGAGAGAGAGAGAGAGGGAGGGATATACTTACCTTATCCCCGCTGACAGGCTCCTCGTGCAGCTCCCTCTCGGTGCAGGCTGTGTGAGGTGAGAAGGAGGAGGAGGGAGGGGGAGCAGGGAGCCGCAGCAGCGCTATTTGATTGGTAGTAAGCGCCGCTGCAGCATCCCCCTCTCCTTCTGTATTGGTTGCCTGGCGCTGCTGTGGATGCTGGGATGAAGGAACCGCATCCCAGCATCCATAGCAGCGCCGGGCAGCCAATACAGAAGGAGAGGGGGATGCTGCAGCGGCGCTTACTACCAATCAAATAGCGCTGCTGCGGCTCACTGCTCCCCCTCCCTCCTCCTCCTTGAACCCGGCGCTGGTCTCTCTCCTCCAGCGCGGCGCACGGCGCACACAGAGGCGGCATGTAATTAGTCAATTTGACTCATTACATGCCGCTGGCCGTTGCGCCCTGTTACGGCCCTGTCTACAGGTACAGCAATACAGGCACGCCCACGTATCTACTGGTACAGCAATACAGGCACGCCCACGTATCTACAGGAACAGCAATACAGGCACGCCCACGTATCTCCACTGGGGCTGGAGAGGATCTGCTTCCTCCCTCCCTGCATAATCTGGATGCTAGGCAGCAAAATCTAGGGGCCGCCATGGCCCCTAGATTTTGCTGCCTGGCTATAAGATTATGCCCCTGGACCCTATTATTCGTTGATCCCTGCCCTTGATGTACAGAACATACTCAGCAATCAGATCAATGACATAAATATATATATATATATATATATATATATATATATATATTTAAGTTCAACTGCAATGCAGTCCACTGTACAGTATAAATTAATGGAACTTCTACTCTACTTCATAAACAGTTTCAGAAGTACACAAATCCTGAAAATTTCTTCCAGATTTATCTGCAACAGCATATATGTTTTTATAATGGTCTCCTTATTAAACTATTCAAACTGGTAAAAGGAAAGGTGAGGTATAACCTCAGATAACTAGTATAGAATTATAAACAGAAAAGGATTGTATTCATAAAGTGTTACTTACGATGATTTGCCACTGCCAGTAGGTCCCAAAATTGCATTTAGACCAGGCCTCATAATTCCACTGGAAACAAAAATGAGTGGTTTTATTTTCAACAATATAAAAAAAATTAATAATAGGCAGAGTGCAGTAACAGAAACAAATAAACAGGTCAGCAGAAACATAACTAGCTTTGATGCTTCATGCATAACAAAAGAAAATGTGTATTTTCTGCTTAAAACATTACAAACAAAAAAATTACATATTTTGAAAATATCAACCACATAAATTGTATCACAGTTCTTTCCACCAATGAAATATTGCTTTCAGACATTGCATCCTTTGATCAGTGAGAAGATGGCAATATGCAGATAGCTCCAGGACGATACAATTATGGGAGGTTATTAAAGATTTCTTTGTGTCTACATATCAAAAGTTACTAGTATTAGAAGCCACTTCGCTCCAGGTTAACAGTCTAGCCTAAATTGATAGCGGACTCTTTCTCTATAACTAAATCAGAATACAGTAACAGCCGTACAAAATAGCGATAGATATAGAGAATTTATAATCACCGTTGACGTGCCCAGCCATGACTCATCTAAAGGCAAAGAAATACGCCCTAAATTTTTAAATTAAAGAGGAAATTCTCTTGAGCTAAGTATTCACAAGATAAGCTAATAAATAAGATTTTAAACCTACCGGTAAATCTTTTTCTCGTAGTCCGTAAAGAATGCTGGGGACTCCGTAAGGACCATGGGGATAGACGGGCTCCGCAGGAGACATGGGCACTTTAAGAAAGACTTTGGATATGGGTGTGCACTGGCTCCTCCCTCTATGCCCCTCCTCCAGACCTCAGTTAGAGAAACTGTGCCCAGAGGAGACGGACAGTACGAGGAAAGGATTTTTGTTAATCTAAGGGCAAGATTCATACCAGCCACACCAATCACACCGTATAACTTGTGATATACTACCCAGTTAACAGTATGAAAAAACGACATAGCATCAGTCCAGGACCGATGAAACTATAACATAACCCTTATGTAAATAATAACTATATACAAGTCTTGCAGAAGTAGTCCGCACTTGGGACGGGCGCCCAGCATCCTCTACGGACTACGACAAAAAGATTTACCGGTAGGTTTAAAATCTTATTTTCTCTTACGTCCTAGAGGATGCTGGGAACTCCGTAAGGACCATGGGGATTATACCAAAGCTCCCAAACGGGCGGGAGAGTGCGGATGACTCTGCAGCACCGATTGAGCAAACAGGAGGTCCTCCTCAGCCAGGGTATCAAATTTATAGAACTTTGCAAAGGAGTTTGAACCCGACCAAGTAGTAGCTCGGCACAGCTGTAGCGCAGAGACCCCTCGGGCAGCCGCCCAAGAAGAGCCCACCTTCCTAGTGGAATGGGCCTTGACCGATTTTAGGTAACGGCAATCCCGCCGTAGAATGCGCCTGCTGAATCGTGTTACAGATCCAGCGAGCAATAGCCTGCTTTGAAGCAGGGGCACCAATCTTGTTGGTTGCATACATGACAAACAGTGCTTCTGTTTTTCTGACTGTAGCCGTTCTGGCCACGTAAATTTTCAAAGCCCTGACCACATCAAGGGACTCGGCATCCTCGGCATCCTCCAAGTCACGAAAACCAGATAGGGGCTTTTATGTGATAAAGCCGCTAATTCCGACACTCGCCTAGTCGAAGCCAAGGCTAATAACAAGACCATCTTCCAAGTGAGATATTTCAACTCAACCGTTTTAAGTGGTTCAAACCAGTGGGACTTAATGAAACTTAACAACACGTTAAGGTCCCAAGGCGCCACCGGAGGTACAAAAGGAGGCTGAATATGCAGTACTCCCTTCACAAGAGTTTGTACTTCAGGGAGAGAGGCCAATTCCTTTTGAAAGAAAATGGATAAGGCCGAAATCTGAACCTTAATAGATCCTAATTTTAGGCCCAAATTCACTCCAGTTTGGAGGAAGTGAAGGAAACGGCCCAGATGGAATTCTTCCGTAGGAGCATTCCTGGCCTCACACCATATACGTGTGATAATAAGAATTTACTTACCGATAATTCTATTTCTCGTAGTCCGTAGTGGATGCTGGGAACTCCGTAAGGACCATGGGGAATAGCGGCTCCGCAGGAGACTGGGCACAAAAGTAAAGCTTTAGGACTACCTGGTGTGCACTGGCTCCTCCCCCTATGACCCTCCTCCAAGCCTCAGTTAGGATACTGTGCCCGGACGAGCGTACACAATAAGGAAGGATTTTGAATCCCGGGTAAGACTCATACCAGCCACACCAATCACACCGTACAACCTGTGATCTGAACCCAGTTAACAGCATGATAACAGAGGAGCCTCTGAAAAGATGGCTCACAACAATAATAACCCGATTTTTGTAACAATAACTATGTACAAGTATTGCAGACAATCCGCACTTGGGATGGGCGCCCAGCATCCACTACGGACTACGAGAAATAGAATTATCGGTAAGTAAATTCTTATTTTCTCTGACGTCCTAGTGGATGCTGGGAACTCCGTAAGGACCATGGGGATTATACCAAAGCTCCCAAACGGGCGGGAGAGTGTGGATGACTCTGCAGCACCGAATGAGAGAACTCCAGGTCCTCCTCAGCCAGGGTATCAAATTTGTAGAATTTAGCAAACGTGTTTGCCCCTGACCAAGTAGCTGCTCGGCAAAGTTGTAAAGCCGAGACCCCTCGGGCAGCCGCCCAAGATGAGCCCACCTTCCTTGTGGAATGGGCTTTTACAGATTTTGGCTGTGGCAGGCCTGCCACAGAATGTGCAAGCTGAATTGTACTACAAATCCAACGAGCAATCGTCTGCTTAGAAGCAGGAGCACCCAGCTTGTTGGGTGCATACAGGATAAACAGCGAGTCAGATTTTCTGACTCCAGCCGTCCTGGAAACATATATTTTCAGGGCCCTGACTACGTCCAGCAACTTGGAGTCCTCCAAGTCCCTAGTAGCCGCAGGTACCACAATAGGCTGGTTCAAGTGAAACGCTGAAACCACCTTAGGGAGAAATTGAGGACGAGTCCTTAATTCTGCCCTGTCCGTATGAAAAATTAGGTAAGGGCTTTTATAGGATAAAGCCGCCAATTCTGAGACACGCCTGGCTGAAGCCAGGGCCAACAGCATTACCACTTTCCATGTGAGATACTTTAAGTCCACAGTGGTGAGTGGTTCAAACCAATGTGATTTTAGGAACCCCAAAACTACATTGAGATCCCAAGGTGCCACTGGAGGCACAAAAGGAGGCTGTATATGCAGTACCCCCTTGACAAACGTCTGAACTTCAGGAACTGAAGCCAGTTCTTTCTGGAAGAAAATCGACAGGGCCGAAATTTGAACCTTAATGGACCCTAATTTTAGGCCCATAGACAGTCCTGTTTGCAGGAAATGCAGGAAACGACCCAGTTGAAATTCCTCTGTAGGGGCCTTCCTGGCCTCGCACCTACGGTTACATCCTTCCTGGCTTTGATCAGGGTAGGGATGACTTCATCCGGAATGCCTTTTTCCTTCAGGATCCGGCGTTCAACCGCCATGCCGTCAAACGCAGCCGCAGTAAGTCTTGGAACAGACAGGGTCCCTGCTGGAGCAGGTCCCTTCTTAGAGGTAGAGGCCACGGGTCCTCTGTGAGCATCTCTTGAAGTTCCGGGTACCAAGTCCTTCTTGGCCAATCCGGAGCCACGAGTATAGTCCTTACTCCTCTCCTTCTTATGATTCTCAGTACCTTGGGTATGAGAGGCAGAGGAGGGAACACATACACTGACTGGTACACCCACGGTGTTACCAGAGCGTCCACAGCTATTGCCTGAGGGTCCCTTGACCTGGCGCAATACCTGTCTAGTTTTTTGTTGAGGCGGGACGCCATCATGTCCACCTTTGGTTTTTCCCAACGGTTCACAATCATGTGGAAGACTTCTGGGTGAAGACCCACTCTCCCGGGTGGAGGTCGTGTCTGCTGAGGAAGTCTGCTTCCCAGTTGTCCACTCCCGGAATGAACACTGCTGACAGTGCTATCACATGATTTTCCGCCCAGCGAAGAATCCTTGCAACTTCTGCCATTGCCCTCCTGCTTCTTGTGCCGCCCTGTCTGTTTACGTGGGCGACTGCCGTGATGTTGTCTGACTGGATCAGCACCGGCTGACCTTGAAGCAGAGGTCTTGCTAGGCTTAGAGCATTGTAGATGGCCCTTAGCTCCAGGATATTTATGTGAAGTGATGTCTCCAGGCTTGACCACAAGCCCTGGAAATTTCTTCCCTGTGTGACTGCTCCCCAGCCTCTCAGGCTGGCATCCGTGGTCACCAGGACCCAGTCCTGAATGCCGAATCTGCGGCCCTCTAGAAGATGAGCACTCTGCAACCACCACAGGAGAGACACCCTTGTCCTTGGTGACAAGATTATCCGCTGATGCATCTGAAGATGCGACCCGGACCATTTGTCTAGCAGATCCCACTGGAAGGTTCTTGCGTGGAATCTGCCGAATGGGATTGCTTCGTAAGAAGCCACCATCTTTCCCAGGACCCTTGTGCATTGATGCACTGAGACTTGGCCTGGTTTTAGGAGATTTCTGACTAGTTCGGATAACTCCCTGGCTTTCTCCTCCGGGAGCAACACCTTTTTCTGGACTGTGTCCAGGATCATCCCTAGGAATAGAAGTCGTGTCGTCGGGATCAGCTGCAATTTTGGAATATTGAGAATCCAACCGTGCTGGTGCAGCACTATCTGAGATAGTGCTACCCTGACTTCCAACTGTTCCCTGGATCTTGCCCTTATCAGGAGATCGTCCAAGTAAGGGATAACTAAAACTCCCTTCCTTCGAAGGAGTATCATCATTTCGGCCATTACCTTGGTAAAGACCCGGGGTGCCGTGGACAATCCAAACGGCAGCGTCTGAAACTGATAGTGACAGTTCTGTACCACAAACCGGAGGTACCCTTGGTGAGAAGGGTAAATTGGGACATGTAGGTAAGCATCTTTGATGTCCAGAGACACCATATAGTCCCCTTCTTCCAGGTTTGCAATCACTGCTCTGAGTGACTCCATCTTGAATTTGAACCTTTGTATGTAAGTGTTCAAGGATTTTAGGTTTAAAATTGGTCTCACCGAGCCGTCCGGCTTCGGTACCACAAATAGTGTGGAATAGTACCCCTTTCCCTGTTGTAGGAGGGGTACCTTGATTATCACCTGCTGGGAATACAGCTTGTGAATGGCTTCCAATACTGCCTCCCTGTCTGAGGGAGACGTCGGTAAAGCAGACTTTAGAAAACGGCGAGGGGGAGACGTCTCGAATTCCAATTTGTACCCCTGAGATACCACCTGAAGGATCCAGGGGTCCACTTGCGAGTGGGCCCACTGCGCACTGAACTTCTTGAGACGGGCCCCCACCGTGCCTGAGTCCGCTTGTAAAGCCCCAGCGTCATGCTGAGGACTTTGCGGAGGCGGGAGAGGGCTTTTGTTCCTGGGAACTGGCTGTTTGTTGCAGCCTTTTTCCTCTCCCTCTGCCACGGGGCAGAAATGAGGCGCCTTTTGCCCGCTTGCCCTTATGGGGCCGAAAGGACTGCGCCTGATAATACGGCGTCTTCTTAGGTTGAGAAGCTACCTGGGGTAAAAATGTGGATTTTCCAGCAGTTGCCGTGGCTACCAGGTCTGATAGACCTACCCCAAATAACTCCTCCCCCTTATAAGGCAATACTTCCATGTGCCTTTTAGAATCCGCATCACCTGACCACTGCCGCGTCCATAAACCTCTTCTTGCAGAAATGGACAGCGCGCTAACTCTTGATGCCAGTCGGCAAATATCCCTCTGTGCATCACGCATATATAGAAATGCATCCTTCAAATGCTCTATAGTCAGTAATATACTGTCCCTATCTAGGGTATCAATATTTTCAGTCAGGGAATCCGACCACGCCAGGCCCGCACTGCACATCCAGGCTGAGGCGATTGCTGGTCGCAGTATAACACCCGTGTGAGTGTATATACATTTTAGGATATTCTCCAGCTTTCTATCGGCAGGTTCCTTTAGGGCGGCCGTATCAGGAGAGGGTAGTGCTACCTGTTTAGACAAGCGTGTGAGCGCTTTATCCACCCTAGGGGGTGTTTCCCAACGTGCCCTATCCTCTGGCGGGAAAGGGTACGATGCCAATAACCTTTTAGGAATTATCAGTTTTTTATCGGGGGAAACCCACGCCTCATCACACACTTCATTTAATTCCTCGGATACAGGAAAAACTACAGGCAGTTTTTTCTCACCAAACATAATACCCTTTTTAGTGGTACTTGTATTATCAGAGATATGCAATACATTTTTCATTGCTTCAATCATGTAACGTGTGGCCCTAGTGGAAGTCACGTTTGTCTCCTCATCATCGACACTGGAGTCAGTATCCGTGTCTGTGTCTGCCATTTGAGGTAACGGGCGTTTTAAAGCCCCTGATGGCGTTTGAGACCCCTGGACAGGCACAAGCTGAGTAGCCGGCTGTCTCATGTCGTCAACTGTCTGTCGTAAAGAGCTGACACTGTCACGCAATTCCTTCCATAAGCTCATCCACTCAGGTGTCGACTCCCTAGGGGGTGACAACTCTATAATAGGCAATTGCTCCGCCTCCATCTCATTTTCCTCCTCAAACATGTCGACACAATCGTACCGACACACCGCACACACACAGGGAATGCTCTGATAGAGGACAGGACCCCACTAGCCCCTTGGGGAGACAGAGGGAGAGTATGCCAGCACACACCAGAGCGCTATATATAGACAGAAATACCACTATAAAATGTGCTTTTCCCTTTATAGCTGCTGTTAGTATTAAAACTGCGCCAAATTAGTGCCCCCCTCTCTTTTTTACCCTTTTCTGTAGTGCAGGACTGCAGGGGAGAGTCAGGGAGACGTCCTTCCAGCGGAGCTGTGATGGAAAATGGCGCCCGTGTGCTGAGGAGATAGGCTCCGCCCCCTTCTCGGCGGCCTTTTCTCCCGCTTTTTGGTGAGTTCTGGCAGGGGTTAAAATACATCCATATAGCCCTGGGGGTTATATGTGGTGTATTTATGCCAGCCAAGGTGTTTACATTGCTGCTCAGGGCGCCCCCCCCTAGCGCCCTGCACCCTCAGTGACCGAAGTGTGAAGTGTGCCTGAGTAACAATGGCGCACAGCTGCAGTGCTGTGCGCTACCTTGTTGAAGACTGATGTCTTCTGCCGCCGATTTTTCCGGACCTCTTCTTGCTTCTGGCTCTGTAAGGGGGCCGGCGGCGCGGCTCTGGGACCGAGCTCCGAGGCTGGGCCTGTGTTCGGTCCCTCTGGAGCTAATGGTGTCCAGTAGCCTAAGAAGCCCAAGCTGGCTGCAAGCAGGCAGGTTCGCTTCTTCTCCCCTTAGTCCCTCGATGCAGTGAGCCTGTTGCCAGCAGGTCTCACTGAAAATAAAAAACCTAAAACTAAACTTTCACTAAGAAGCTCAGGAGAGCCCCTAGTGTGCACCCTTCTCGGCCGGGCACAAAAATCTAACTGAGGCTTGGAGGAGGGTCATAGGGGGAGGAGCCAGTGCACACCAGGTAGTCCTAAAGCTTTACTTTTGTGCCCAGTCTCCTGCGGAGCCGCTATTCCCCATGGTCCTTACGGAGTTCCCAGCATCCACTAGGACGTCAGAGAAAATGTACGTGCCATATACGGTGATAATGTTTAGATGTCACGTCTTTCCTAGCCTTTATTAGCGTAGGAATTACCTCATCCGGAATACCCTTTTCCGCTAGGATCCGGCGTTCAACCGTTATGCCGTCAAACGCAGCCGCGGTAAGTCTTCGAACAGACAGGGGCCCTGTTGCAACAGGTCCTGTCTTAGAGGAAGAGGCTACGGATCTTCTGTGAGCATTTCCTGCAGATCCGGATACCAGGTCCTTCGTGGCCAATCTGGAACAATGAGGATTGTTCTCACTCCTCTTTTTCTTACTATTCTCAACACCTTGGGTATGAGAGGAAAAGGAGGAAATACCTAGACCGACTGGAACACCCACGGTGTCAATAGGGCGTCTAAAGCTACTGCCTGAGGGTCTCTTGACCTGGCGCAATACCTCTGTAGCTTTTTGTTGAGGCGGGACGCCATCATGTCTATCTGTGGCAGTCCCCACTGACTTGCAATCTGTGCGAAGGCTTCCTAAAGAAGTCCTCTCTTGGATGCAGGTCGTGTTTGCTGAGGGAGTCTGTTTCTCAGTAGTCCACTCCCGGAATGAACTGCTGAAAATGTGCTTACATGATTTTCCGCCCAGCGGAGAATCCTGGTGGCTTCTGCCATTTCCATTCTGCTCTTTGTGCCGCCTTGGCGGTTTACATGAGCCCCTGCGGTGATGTTGTCTGACTGGATCAGAACCGGTAGGTCGCGAAGCAATGTCCGCTTGCCGAAGGGCGTTGTATATGGCCCTCAGCTCCAGGATGTTGATTTGAATACAAGTTTTTTTAACTTGACCCAAAGACCTTGGAAGTTTCTTCCCTGTGTGACTGCTCCCCCACCTCGGAGGCTCTCGTCCGTGGCTACCAGAATCCAGTCCTGGATGGTGAACCTGCGACCCTGCAGAAGGTGAGCACTCTGCAGCCACCATAGTAGAGACACCCTGGCCCTAGGAGACAGGGTGATTAACTGATGCATCTGTAGATGTGATCCGGACCACTTGTCCCGTAGATCCCAATGGAAGGTCCTCGCATGGAACCTGCCGAAGGGAATGGCCCCGTAAGATGCCACCATCTTTCTCAGGACCCGAGTGCAGTGATGCACTGACACCTGTTTTGGCTTTAATAGGTTTTTTACCAGAGTCATTAGTTCCTGGGCCTTCTCTATCGGAAGATAAACCCATTTCTGGTCCGTATCCAGAATAATACCCAAGAAGGGCAGACGAGTCATAGGAACCAACTGTGACTTCGGGATATTGAGAATCCAGCCGAGTTGCTGTGACACCTTCAGCGAAAGTGACACTCTGTTCAACAACTGCTCTTTTGATCTCGCCCTTATTAGGAGATCGTCCAAGTATGGGATAATTGTGACTCCTTGCTTGCGTAGGAGCACCATCATTTCCGCCAATTACCCTGAAATTGTTAATGACAATACTGTACCCCAATTCTCATGTACGCCTGATGGGGTGGATAAACGGGAACATGAAGGTATGCAGCCTTTATGTCTAGATACACCATAAAATCCCCCCCTTCCAGGCTGGCGATGATCGCTCTAAGCGATTCCACCTTGAATTTGAACCTTTTCAGGTATAGGTTCAGAGATTTTAATCTTAAAATAGGTCTGACCGAACCGTCCGGTTTCGGTACTACAGCCAAGGTTGAGTAATATCCACTTCCTTGTTGAAGGAGGGGAACCTTGAGCACCACCTGTTGGAGATACAATGTGTGAATTGTATTTAATATTATCTCCCTTTCTGGGGGAGAAGCCGGTATGGCCGATAAGGAAGACCGGCGAGGAGGCACCTATTCCAGCTTGTAACCCTGAGAAACAATTTCTATTGCCCAGGGATCCACCTGTGAGTGAACTCAGATGTGGCTGAAGAGTCGAAGACGCGCTCCCACTGGGACTCCCTTAGGGGAGCCCCAGCGTCATGCGGTGGATTTAGTAGAGGCCGGGGATGACTTCTGTTCCTGGGAACTAGCTGTGCCCTTACCTCTGGTAAGAAAGGACGCTCCTCGTACTTTCTTGTTTTTCTGCGACCGAAAGGACTGCATTTGATAATGTCGTGCTTTCTTAGGCTGTGAGGGAATATAAGGCAAAAATTCAGATTTACCAGCTATAGCTGTGGAGACCAGGTCCGAGAGCCCTTCTCCACACAATTCCTCACCCTTGTAAGGTAAAACCTCCATATGCCTCTTTTAGTCGGCATCACCTGTCCATTGCATGTTCCATAGGACACGTCTAGCAGAAATCGACATAGCGTTGACTCTAGAACCCAGTAGACCAATGTCTCTTTGGGCATGTCTTATATATAAGACAGCATCTTTTATATATATATCCTAGGGTCAATAACATGGTATCCTTATCTAGGGATTCAATCTCCGCTGATAAGGTATCTGTCCACGCTGCTACAGCGCTATAAACCCATGCCGACACAATCGCCGGTCTGAGTAGTGTACCAGAATGTGTGTAAATGGACTTCAAAGTACTTTTCTGCCTGCTATCTGCAAGATCCCTGAGGGTAGCTGTATCTTGGTATGTCAGCGCTACCTTTTGGGTAAACGTGTCAACACCTTGTCCACCCTAGGGGAGGATTACCATCGTATACTGGCCCTAGCAGGGAAAGGATACGCCATGAGAATTCTTTTGGGAAACTGCAGTTTCTTGTCTGGAGATTCCCGCTCTTTTTCACACAATTCATTTGGTTCATGAGAGGGGGGAAATGTTATCTCAGCTTTCTTCCCCATAAACATGTGTACCCTCGTGTCAGGGACAGATGGGTCATCAGTGATATGCAAAACATCTTTTATTACAATAATCATATATTGAGTACTTTTCTGCCAGTTTTGGCTGTAACTTTGCCTCATCGTAGTCGACACTGGAGTCAGACTCTGTGTCGGTATCAGTGTCTATTATTTTGGATAGTGGGCGTTTTGAGACTCTGAAGGTCCCTGCGACATAGGGACAGACATGGGTAGATTCCCTGTCTGTTCTCTAATCTTTTGTGCAATAAATTTACCTCAGCAGTTAATTCCACATATCCAGTCAGGTGTCGGCGTTGTCGACGGAGACACCACACACACATTTGCTCCATCTCCTCCTTAGAAGAGCCTTTTACCTCAGACATGTCGACACACACGTACCGACACACCACACACTCAGGGAATCCTCTTATCTGAAGACAGTTCCCCCACAAGGCCCTTTGGAGAGACAGAGAGAGAGTATGCCAGCACACACCCAGCGCTAATACCCCAGTAAAAAACACACAATGTGTTTACCCAGTAGCGCTGTAATACTATTATTTGCTGCCAATCATGTGCCCCCCCCCCCTCTTCTCTGAAACCCCCTTTCACCGTGGATAAGCAGGGGAGAGTCCGGGGAGCTTCCTCTCAGCTGTGCTGTGGAGAAAATGGCGCTGGTGAGTGCTGAGGGAGAAGCCCCGCCCCCTCGGCGGCGGGCTTCTGTCCCGCTTAAATATAATAAAAACTGGCGGGGGCTCTTTATATATACAGTGCCTAGCTGTATATATATCTCTTTTGCCAGAAATGAGGTTTTTATTGCTGCCCAGGGCGCCCCCCCCCCCCCTGCGCCCTGCACCCTTACAGTGACTGCCATGTGTGAGGTGTGTGGGAGCAATGGCGCACAGCTGCACTGCTGTGCGTTACCTCAGTGAAGATCATGAAGTCTTCTACCGCCTCTGAAGTTTTCTTTTCTTCTCATACTCACCCGGCTTCTATCTTCCGGCTCTGTGAGGAGGACGGCGGCGCGGCTCCAGGACGAACTCCAGGGCGAGACCTGTGTTCTGACTCCCTCTGGAGCTAATGGTGTCCAGTAGCCTAAGAAACAGAGCCTTGAAACTCAGAGAAGTAGGTCTGTTTCTCTCCCCTCAGTCCCTCGATGCAGGGAGTCTGTTGCCAGCAGGCTCCCTGAAAATAAAAAACCTAACTAAAATACTTTCTGACAGGAAACTCAGGAGAGCTCCCTGTAATGCACCCATCTCCTCTGGGCACAGTATCAAACTGAGGTCTGGAGGAGGGGCATAGAGGGAGGAGCCAGTGCAAACCAGATCTAAAGTCTTTCTTAAAGTGCCCATGTCTCCTGCGGAGCTATCCCCATGGTCCTTACGGAGTCCCCAGCATCCTCTAGGACGTAAGAGAAATATAATCCTAAATGCTAGATTAGTGAGGTGATTTCCCTAAAGCACAGCACAGGACCTTGAAAGAAGACGGGGAAGAAATGTTCTTATTCAAATTTGTAATCTCCATAGAGAATGATGGTTAATTGGTCAATCATGTTGGGAAAGGAGTTTGGCAGACACCAGCAATTCACTAGCTTCTGTATTGTGTCTTCCAGAGGATGGGTATGAAATGCCACTGGTCAGAATGACGACGGATCCCGGTGATTATTTTAACACTAACCATCTCATTAGTGCCTAGCCCTAATAATCACCTTTGGGATCAGTCGTCATTGTGACAGTCAGGATTCTGCTGTTGGGATTGTGACAATAGGGATCCTGACTACATCCTGTCTTCCAGAGTATCTGGATGCTGTGGGAGATCATACAGAATTTTACAGTATTATTGAAATTCCCCACGTATTGATTTCAGAGGGGATTTGGCCTGTTGATGTTTTGGTAGCAAGTATATGACTTTGGGAATTTCTAGTCCTGAACCTAGAATCAAGTATTTTATCTGCTTTGATTACCTTCTCCTAAAAAGGATAGGTTGGGTATCAAGCAGGGCGTTTAAGCTAAAGTTTTCACTTAGTAGTTCCTGTTATTTGTACCATTATGTACTATAGCAGACACCCAATAAGTCTCCATGTGGACATAAGATGAGAAACTAGATCTAAAAGATTGAATGACATTGGTGTGTGATCTATCCAGATTGAATCAAAATTAGGGGACCCCAATGATAGGGTTAAGCCTGGGGGCTTAACCCTATATCTGCAGATATACGCAACTAAGATATCTGTATTATCTGATTATTATGTAGTGTTATTTCTCACTCAGAGTGCATTAGGGATAGCAAAATGTTTTTTTCTTACACAGAATTACCCCTCCCTTTTAGCACCTGAGTGACATCACAATCTGGTTGAGCAGTTTACCAATAAATGTGCATGATACTAAAATGAGTCTAAAATGTATTATTTTTTTATTTAAGGCTCTGTAACGCTTCACATATCATATAGGATATGCAGCGTAAGAAAAAAGTATTCATACATTTTTTTCTTCTGTAGCTCAGCTCTCCCTGATAAGCTGCTACAGCAGACGACCTAAAAGTGCTATTTAAAACTGTAAAGAAATCCGCTGACTTACAACTACTCCAAAAATGAGAAAAATGGGCAAGCTAACCAATAAATGCATGTTAATCTTTGCAGGGTACATTTACTAAAGTGAATAAGAAGTAGTTTAGTGTACTGGTTGGGATCAGCTTTATTTTATTTTTTTTGATCTTTGGAAAGATTTAGGAACTCAAAAGTAATGTAATTAGCAGGCAATACTACTTCTCGGTTTCTTTTGTCTAACACCAAACTGGTTAAGTGATGGGTCTTATGAAATAAAGGTTACACACAATGGGGTATATTTACTAAAATTCGTATTTGTGCCAATTTGGAGGGAGATTCATCACGAATGACATCGAATGTGTAATTGTGCAACTTTTTAATTTTTTACGCCTCGTTTACTAAGCTGCCGTATTTTACATTTTCGTGTTTTCCGATGTCGATGTCATTCGGGTTTTTTGGCAGTGTTTTACGGGAGTGAATAGTAAAACACTGCCGACATTACAACAATGAAACTCGGCCGGATCTGTGAGATCCGTGCAGGGTTTCATTGTGCATCTTTAAAAAAATTAAAAATAGTGTAAAAGTAACCTCACCGCTGACCGCAAAGTTCCCACCATTGGATACAATGGAGCGCATAGGCGCTACATTGTATCTCTGCTGTGTGCTGCCTCACAGACACTACAGGAGCACACAGCCAATCAGGAGGGTGCCACGACGTGGCGCTCCCTGATTGGCAGAAGGGACCCTCTTTGACAGGAGTCAGCGGGGGTCCTGGCAGTCGGGGAAAGGGGTCCCATGTGTAAACATGGGGCCCCTTTCAGTGCGTGGTTGGGTTTCCGTTTTTTTATTTTGCCAAGTACGTGGATTATACAAAGAACAGAAGGTACACTGGATTATGTGAGTATAATTTTTTTCACAGGTAACCCTAGGATTCTACATGGAGAAGAGGACCGAGCCTCGTGTGAACATAGGTAAGTATGTATGTTTGGAGGTGTGCATGTATATAATAAACTTATACTGTCACGGTGTGTGTGTCCTGTTTTTTTGTTGGGTATTTTTTTAGTACTAGTACTACAGGTACCAGCGGGCCCGGTTTTCCACCGCATGCTGGTACTTGTGGTTCTCCAAGTACCAGCTTGCGGGGGAGGCTTGCTGGGATTTGTAGTACTGCTACTAAAAACAATATTCTCATTTTTTACACAAGGCTATCAGCCCCCCATCCGCCGCCCCTTGGATGGGGGGGGAGACAGCCTCGGGCTTCACCCCTGGCCCTTGGATGGCTGGAGGGAGGGGACCCCTTGATTTAAGGGGTTCCCACTCCTCCAGGGTACCCCGGCCAGGGGTGACTAGTTGGGTATGTAATGCCAGGGCCGCCAGGACCACAATAAAAAAGTGTCCCCCGGCTGTGGCATTATGTACCTGGCTAGTGGAGCCCGGTGCTGGTTTAAAAAATACAGGGGACCCCTACGCTTTTTGTCCCCCGTATTTTTTATACCAGGACCAGGCGCAGAGCCCGGTGCTGGTTGTTGAACTATGGGGGTACCCCTGTCATTTCCCCCCCCATATTTTTACAACCAGGACCGCCTCAAAGAGCCCGAGGCTGGTTTTGCTTAGGAGGGGGGACCCCACACATTTTTTTTCCTAAATTTAACACTTTCCCACCCCTTCCCACTGATAAACATGCACGGATCTCACGGATCCGTGCATGCCTATCAGAACACGGTAAAAAAAAGCAGGTCTGTTTTAAAACTGCTTTTTTTTACGATTTTTATTTTTTCACGGCAGTGTTTGGCTATTGCCAGCAGTGTTTGTGAAATGCACTTTTTAGTAAATTACCGAGTTGTATCAAAAAACAGTCGTATTTGACCAATGGTGTATTCATTCGTATTTTTTTACTTTGACATCCAAAAAAATACGAAAGCCCTCATCACTGGCGAGATTTGAGTTTAGTAAATTCCTGAGATGACACTTTGAAGAAAAAACACCATCTCGGTCAAAATCGGGGGCTTAGTAAATATACCCCAATGACAGATCAAATGCTAAAGCAGGTAATTGCTCTAACTCACCTCTCACACAGGGGCAGATTTATTAAGCTTGGTGAAGTGATAAAGTGGAAGGTGATAAAGGACCAGCCAATCAGATTTTAACTTCCATGTCACAGGCTGGGTTTGAAAAATGACAGTTAGGAGCTGACTGGCTGGTGCTTTATCACCTTCCACTTTATCACTTCACCGAGCTTAATAAATCTGCCCCACAGTGAGTAATATTCACTAATTGTTAACTTCTCAGTTTGCAGATGGAAATGGAATGTACTTTACCCTGTTACTGAGCTGTCATGTGGTCACAGCAAAGAAGAAAACTTTATTTAAAAAAAAAAAACTCATCAGAGAAGCCAAAAGAAGAGAAATACATGATGCAGAAAACACCAAGCATTAATTTGCTACATACACACACCACAATTATCACATTCTATGGTTATAGAAAGTAAATATTTGTATTTCCCTACATGAATCGGAAGACCTGCCTAAAACTATCAATACAAATTCGGAACAAGCAGCTTCTGGTTTGGAAGCCAGTTAAATAGGTTTTATATTTGTGTTTACATTCTCTCATCAAGACAACAGCCCCAGCCACTATGAACCATTAGTAACAATCGTGCTTATTTAGTCCAAAACATAATGACCTGAGCACACTTACCGTTCTTGCAGTATTCTGATGGATGTGCAATATGACCATTCTGTATAGGAGTGCATATAAATGGGTGGTCTTCAGTATGCCGGCTGTCGGGATCCCGGCGCACAGTAAACCGGCGCCTGAATCCCGACACCCGGCATACCGACACTTATTCTCCCTCGTGGGGGTCCACGACTCCCCTGGAGGGAGAATAAAATAGTGTGGCGCGCCACCGTGCCCGCAAGGGGCTCATTTGTGCTCACCATACTGTTGGTAAGCCGGCGGTCGGGCTCCCGGCGCCGGTATGCTGGTCGCCGGGAGCCCGACCGCCGGCAGACCGTACTACACCCTGGGTGGTCTTCAGTATGCCGGCTGTCGGGATCCCGGCGCACAGTATACCGGCGCCGGAATCCCGACAGCCGGCATACCGACACTTATTCTCCCTCGTGGGGGTCCACGACCCCCCTGGAGGGAGAATAAAATAGCGTGGCGCGCGCAGCGAGCCCGCAAGGGGCTCATTTGTGCTCGCCACACTGTCGGTAAGCCGGCGGTCGGGCTCCCGGCGCCGGTATGCTGGTCGCCGGGAGCCCGACCGCCGGCAGACCGTACTACACCCTGGGTGGTCTTCAGTATGCTGGCTGACGGGATCCCGGCGCACATTATACCGGCACCGGAATCCCGACAGCCAGCATACCAACACTTATTCTCCCTCGTGGGGGTCCACGACCCCCCTGGAGGGAGAATAAAATAGCGTGGCGCGTGTAGTGCGCCACCGTGCCTGCAGCGTGGCGAGCGCAGCGAGCCCGCAAGGGGCTTATTTGCGCTCGCCACACTGTCGGTAAGCCGGCGGTCGGGCTCCCGGCGCCGGTATGCTGGTCGCCGGGAGCCCGACCGCCGGCAGACCGTACTACACCCCATATAAATACATACTATACTATGGTATAGTAGCTTTGTTTTTTCAACATTCTAATGCACATAGATTACATTTAATAAAACTGGTGGAACATCACACAAACCACAGAGAGGCAGAAAAATAAAAATGACAATATAATGATCATTTTAATGATTATTATTTCATACTGTATAAGCACAATCTTCGAATGTAAAATATTTTTGTTTGGAAAAGGATGTAAAGGATGAATGTCTAAAAATAATAATGAAGTTGTTTCTCTAATAATGCTAAACACACAAAAAACTTAAGATTCACGCACAAAATGTAATTAGAGGAAGTTAAAGATGTCAAGTCACTGGGAAACCGTATACAAAGCATGACTGAGCAGAAATTCTGTGTGGCACAGCACTTACATGACAACTGTATTGCATGGACTGCCAAATTATACAGGCCAGCCAATAAGGAGCAGATCAGCAGTGTTAGGTTATATCGCTCAGAGGTTCCCATGTGCCCTTTATATAGGGGAAAATGGGAAATGTGCAGAGACTTAGAAAAACTTTCATCTGAATCGGATTTCCACCCATCACAGGACATATTCCACAAAAGTGGGGTACTTACAGTATTATAATGTATTTACTGGTTATTCCAACCTGCCACCATTAGCAGAATATGCACTGCTGAGATACAAGTTACAGAACTCTATGAAGGATACGGTCGTTAGGTCGATACAACTTAGGTCGAAAGTCATTAGATGGACCACTGAAGGTCGACAATGGCATTAGGTCGACATGTACTAGGTCGACATGAGTTTTTCACATTTTTTTCCTTCAATTTTTGGACTTTTTCATACTTTACGATCCACATGGACTACAATTGGGAATGGTGACCTTGTGCCGAGCACAGCGGAGCGAGGCACCTTGACCGAAGCATGGCGAGTGACACCAAAAAAAGTCCAAAAACTCATGTTGACCTTTTCACCTGTCGACCTAATGTCCATGTCGACCTTCATTGGTCGACCTAATGACTGTCGACCTAAGTTGAGTCGACCCAACGACCCATACCTCTCTATGATAGGATGTGTCAAATCTAACCTAACAAGATGAACCAACATCACACATGCAGGAACAGGGGCAGTGTTTCACAGGAGAGATTCTTACTTTACATTTCACCACAATGTTTATAAATACTGCATAGATTATATATAGGAGACATACACACAAATCACAAGTTATACAAATTCCATGCAAAGGCTCGCACAGTGACCTGCACAGCACCTTTTTCTTGTAAATCTGGTCTAGAGAGGGTGTTCCTATGCCAGTTACTATGGTAATCACCAAGAACAATCGAGATACATTCCTCCCAACTGTCCCAATTTATGTGGGATAGTCACGATTCTAAGGAACTGCCATTGTGCCAGGACAAATGTTAGATGCATCACCCTTACTGTAGGGAGCGGGTGCTATGGGCACCTGCCCCTGACAGGTTTAGGCCATATTCTCAAGATAAATCTCAACAGCATCTGACAGACATTAACTAAGCAGTGATAAGAGCGGAGAAGTGAGCCAGTGGAGAAGTTGCCCATGGAAACCAATCGGCATTGAAGTAACATCTATAATTTGCATACTATAAAATTATACAGAGCTGCTGATTGGTTGATGGGGCAACTTCTCCACTGGCTCACTTCTCCGCGCTTATCACTGCTTAGTAAATGTCCCCCAAAATCCTTCATATGCCCCTAGAAGAATTATCACTGCTCTACTTATCAAAAGAAAACAGAGATAAAGGGGGAAAAAAGCTTAATAACAAAACAAAAAGTAAAAAAGCCAAGGAGTGTCTAAAATTCTGTAAAATTATTTTTTTTGCCAATAAACTATCCTTTAAAAACCAGTATATTTAAAAGTTTATAGAGTCACATAAAGCAAAGCATTTAATTGCAATAACTACAAGTTTAATAAGCTCTCAATTTACTTTCCAGAGATGTAGCTCAATTGAGCATATCTACCTGCGAAACAATAGAAGATGTACCCTTACTGCAGGTAACAAGGACACGTATGCCCTTCCCTCTTGCAACACAACGTATATTCCTGATAACACCTATATATTATTCAACTGCTGTGCATTTCATTCATGATACTAAACCGTGGGATGGGTATGTGTGACCGGCGGTCAGGAGACATGGTTAGCATTACTGCCTCACAGCACTGAGGTCTCCGTGTGTGTGTGTGTGTGTGTGTGTGTGTGTGTGTGTGTGTGTGTGTGTGTGTGTGTGTGTGTGTGTGTGTCACTGCGGAATATGTGTGCACTACATAAATAACTGGCAAGAAATAATATGGGTTGAGTATCCCATATCCAAATATTCAGAAATACGGAATATTCCAAGTGAGAGTGAGATAGTGAAATCTTTGTTTTCTGATGGCTCAATGTACACAGACTTTGTTTAATACAGTTATTAAAATTATTGTATTAAATGACCTTCAGGCTGTGTGTATAAGGTGTATATGTAACATAAATGCATTCTGTGCTTAAGACTTAGGTCCCATCACCATGACATCTCATTATGGTATGCAGTTATTCCAAAATACGGAAAAATCCGATATCCAAAATACTTCTGGTCCCAAGCATTTTGGAAAAGGGATACTCATCCTGTAATATATAAATACATGGACATGCATATAAATTCTTTAATAAGTCTATATGAAAGATAGGATCCCAGGAGGTCTGGCAACTTTTGACATGGCCTATGGTAATGCAACACCCCAGCGATAATTATTAACATAGTGGTACATAACCACGAGGTGCTGGTTCAATACTGGCACGTTTTTCTGCCCTGACATTATGTTACACTGCTAAAAGGTACATAAGATAACACAAGTTTTGGAACATGCTGGTATTGCTATAGTTTACTTAGTTTCTATGATGAACTTTTAGCTTTCTGTGCTCAGGGAAAGATAGCAATAAATTTTGCAGTGTCATGTTTCAAAGATCCATTTAGTCAACAATACAAATAAAAGTAGTTTTGGCCGCACAGGAACAATAATCACCATTAGACAAAATGCAAAAGCTGAAGAACATTGTATTTGAAATTCCCTGTACTATACAAATCTACTGCACATCCAAAAGTTTGGTAATGCTATTTGTAACAAAGAAAACACATTGTGGGGATGTAATGGGGCAGAGTTCGGCCGACGTGTTAGATGCTGACCGATCTCTGACTTTTTTTAAAGGGGCAATCACTGTCAAGGCAAAACCATGCCTTGTAAGTGATTAATTACCCCTTTAAAAAACGTCCGAGTTCGGCCGGCCAAACTCGGCCAGCATTACATCACGCCCCAATATATTTTTCTTTGTCATTATGGGACACAAAAATGTGATATAAAGAAGCCATGTACAAAAAGAACAAAAAAAAAAACAAAACCACTTACTTTCACTTCTGTGTTTTTACATATCAAGACATGACCAGTCATCTAGTCTCCACCAAGTCCTAAATGGGGGGTCATTCTCATCTCATGCGCCAAATAACGAGAGATTTTCGTCATTCTTTATTCAATAATATATACTCTACCATGAAGAAATACACCCTTACTGGCTTCCTGTCATTATGGTAGGTCAAATGAGGCAGGTGCTGCTAATCAAGTGTGGTCATTACAGGTAGGACAGCAGAACCTTTGACAGGCCTGTGCTAAGAGCCCACTGAAGAGAAAAACACTAGCGTGATAAGTGCACATATGACACCACCCAAAGCGTCGTCTAAATTATGATAACATGGATTCAGCTTAGTTGTATAGATCTCCAAATTGAAATGTCTCCAGAGCCACTAGTTTTCCGGTTAAGAAATCCCCTGTTGAATTAGCAGGATGCAAGAGACCGCTCCCTTCCATACACTGCTTTTGTAACGTTTCCCGGATAACAAGGCCTTCAAAAGAATCCGCACCACAATTTCACTTCATGCTTAAGGAAATTACCAGGCTAATTTTCTTGCAGCCCGACACAAATGTGCTAACATAAGCTAAGTCCGTAGCTAGAGGCAGTCACTCCTTATTGTGATGCCAGAATGTGCAGGCTAAGAGGACACAGACACATTCCCAGGTGAGGTAGTTTGGAAGCAGAGTCTTTCCAGTTACTTCCTTCCTCTGTGTAACAGGTCACTAGCCTCATTAATAGTAAGATAATCTTATACTGATCAAGTACTGAAGGAGATAATCATCACATATATTATTTACTAATATGAAATCGATCGTATACATTCAAAGCAGTTAGACCGGCAGATGCCTCACCGATGTTATCTCTAGCTAGAAAATTTAATATTTCTTGTTTTCTTGGAAAGTTGTAAATTATGTCTAAGAGCTTCTTAAAGAAGAAGTAACAGCTCTGTGAGAGCCAGAAATCTTGCTGCTTGGTAAGTGTCCAAATATTTATTTTCCACAAGAATATACAAGTAAATTGTTTAAAAATCATACAATGTGATTTCCTAGTTTTTTTTTTTTCAGATTCTGCCTCTCCCAGTTGAAGTGTACATATGATGGAAATTACAGACCTCTCTCATCTTTTTAAGTGGGTCAACATGTTACAATCGGTGGCTGTCCAAATACTTTTTTGCCCCACTGTATACATGTAATCTTAAGTTTTTATGTATGAATGAACAGCTTGCTGGATGAAGCCTGTAACTGGTGAAAGCAGAAATCTTTACAAATCAGATTAGCAGGACTGATAGTGGCAGTGCATAGACTGAGTATGAGTGGTTGGCTTGAAGTTATCTACATCACTGATTCATTCAAACAATGCTTGATTAGTGCAATGTCATGAAGAAAGCTAAAGGGGGGTACTGACGGGGGAGATGTGTGCTGAGCGATCTTAACACAGTCCGCTCAGCACACATCTCTCCCCCCGCTCAGCACAGCGCGATATGCTGAGCGAGAGGGGAAGACGGACGGGGGGTCGCTCACTTCACACAGCAGTGAAGCAAGCGACCCGCTAGATTGAGCCTGCATGCAGGCTCACTCTAGCACCGGCGATAGCGATACGCGGGGCCGCGCTCCGCTATCGCTGGCGGGCATACACACGGCAGATCCGTGCTTAAAATCGAAGCAATCTAGTCAGATTGCTTAGATTTTAAACACGGGTCTCTCCGTGTGTACCCCCCTTTACACACGACGACCACGCTAACCAAGATGTCACGCCGCATGAAAATAAATATATGAAACCACCTACTGCCCGCAAAAAAACAAAAAACAAAAAAAAGACTATAAAAAACTTCATTTCAAGGCAGTTAATCAGATGCCCCAAAGTTTCTGGCCCAGAGTGATGAGCTAACTTGCTGCTCACTGGACCAGGCTATACAGTTGTACAAATGCGTATGGAGCTGGAAGCCACCTATTGCGCTAAAGTATTAAACCTCTGCCACCACGTTTACATAGAAAAAAAAAACGCCAATCCTTTAAACTTTGCCACTTTTAAATATGCTTTATTCTACATATAAAGAAAGGTTATTTATGCTTATGTTCAGTTAACAACCTTTTAATGTTTCGGTGTGCCAAAGGACTTATAGGCCCTACACACTGGCCGATTTTTTGAAAGATATGAACGATCTCGTTCATAAATGAACGAGAACTCGTTCATATCTTTCAGTGTGGAGACTCCAGCGATGAACGATGCGCCTCCCCGAGCTCGTTCATCGCTGGTCTCCCGTCGGCTGTGCATGCAGGCCAATATGGACGATCTCGTCCATATTTGCCTGCACTTCAATGCAGCCGCGTGACGGGGGGAGTGAAGAAACTTCACTCCCCCCGTCACTGCCCCCCCGCCGCCGGGTCGCTTGTCGGCCGTATCCGCCGTCGGGCAGCTCGGCGGCGGGTCGGCCAGTGAGTAGGGCCCTTAAAAGTTGTTTCATGCACAGTGGTAGTAAATGCGGTCATAAGCAGTAAGAGGGGGCAGCCATGGAGAAAGGATACAATGAGAGCAAGTAATGGAACAAACAGTGTGCCTAAACACTGCAAAAGTTGAAATGCCAATTGGTGCCATTACCATACTCATATCCTGAAATAAAAATAAATGCATAAAAAAGCCAGTAAAAGCCTTTCCTTATTACAACTGCCATCCATGTGTGGAGGCTTAGGTATACCCAACTCGAAATATTATTATCAATGGAGCTCAGGTGGCTTCCTGTGTCCAGTGGTGTCGTTCTGGGGCGGAAAAGATTTGGACAACTATAGAGGCCAGTGAGTTGGGATTTTCCACACTTTCCTCCCTCTTGTGGCTTCCGAGACCCTCCCGCCCTCGTACTATATCATCTTACCCAGTGGTGGCCCGCTCCCTGTATGTTTAGGATTTTGTAGTGAAGAAACTGCAGTTGGCCCCTAGCCTTTCACCTCTAATACCACTGTTCCACAACCCTGCCTTACCTCCAGGCATGATTAGTAATGTTTTTGCCCCCTGGAAACAGGGGAACATTTACTTTCTTAACGACATTACCTCTAAAGCTGCTTTCCCATCCTTTGCTCAGCTTCAGACACTATCATCTCTCCCTCATTGTGAATTTTTCCGATACCTCCAACTTAGACACTTTCATTCCAAGGTCCATGCCACTCTACAAAAGGTCTCATCTCTGACCTCTATGCCTTGCTATTACAGAGCTCTGCCCCTTCCAGGGTTCACAGGGAGCTGGCCTGGGAGAGAGATCTGGTAGTCACTTTGGATGAAGAGGAGTGGGGAGAGATATGGGGTAATGCATCCTCCAGCTCTATATGTGTTAAGATAAAGGAAAATGTGTATAAGCTACTATAGCGTTGGTACTATGAACCTTCTCATTTAAAAGTGATGTATCCTGATGTTTCAGATAGATGTTGAAGGGGTTGCGCTACTGAAGGGACCTATATACATATTTGGTGGGCTTGCCCGAATCTAGCGCCCTTATGGAGAGATGTTGTTCGACTTCTCTCGCTCCTATTTGCCACTCCAATCCCCCTGGACCCTAAATACCTCCTTCTACCATTAGAACTCCCAAGTTTGACTAAACATCAGAATAAGTTACTGCGTCATCTAGCTACTGCTACAACATGTCAAATTGCAAAGGCCTGGAAACTGCCCTCACCACCATCCCTGCATTCTGTCGTTGCTTATATTTGGTACGTCTACAGAATTGAATATATAACTAGTATTCTTAGGCAATCTGCCACGGCGTTTGATAAAGTCTGGGCACCTTGACTTGCCTCTCAAAATGCCCCCTACCCATTCAGTAGCAAATTACTCTGTGTTGGTCAGGATACCCATTTGAACTGGCCACCAAGCTGTGATGTCAGTCCCTACAGCAAGTGTACGGGTGGTCAGTATACTGCCCGTACACAAAGCCAGATGCACAGATATATCAGCCATCAGTTGTGCTGCTCAGCTGACGCAATATGCATGCAGCAAAGTAGTGTACTGTTTCCCAGCTCCACAGTAACTCTGATACTCTGTAGTAGGGAAACCGTACACTACTTTGCTGCCTACCTTTTCCGCACTTCTCTGATCAAAACTCATCAAATTTCCAGCAGTATATACTGCTGCACCTGTGTATAATGCCCACATGAACCCTTTGGCTCATACATTGTGTGTATATCTGACTCTGATACTAGACAGTGCCTCCCCAGCCATTTACCTCACTGCATGTCCATATTATATATATATATATATATATATATATATGGGATATATATATATGGGATCCGGTCTGAAGGTCGACCACTATAGGTCGACAGTCACTAGGTCGACATGGATGGAAGGTCGACAGGGTTTCTAGGTCGACAGGTCAAAAGGTCGACATGAGTTTTTCACTTTTTTTGAACTTTTTCATACTTAACGATCCACATGGACTACGATTGGAACGGTAATCTGTGCCGAGCGAAGCGAGGCACCTTGCCCGAAGCATAGCGAGCGAAGCGAGCCATGCGAGGGGACACGGTGCACTAATTGGGGTTCCCGGTCACTTTACGAAGAAAACGACACCAAAAAAACCCTCATGTCAACCTAGAAACCCTGTCGACCTTCCATCCCTGTCGACCCACTGACTGTCGACCAATAGTGGTCGACCTAAACATTGTCGACCTAGATACTGTAACACACATTTGTTTGCTGCACAAGCACTTCTGATCCACTTGTGAATCATACTGTGGAGGTTTTATTGCCTAAAGAAAAAAAACTTTTTTAACTCTTGCTATACCATTTTGACAAATTTTTGCAAGTTTCATTAAAGCTATCTGGATATAAAAGCTTTAATCTTCACAAACTGAATTATTATTAACTCGTGACTGATATATCTGTGCGTTTCGTCTAATTGACTTCATCAGGGAAAGTTCAGTAATAAAGGCAGGACCAAGTACGAAGTTGGAATATATACAAATGGTCATGCAGCACCCTGGATATATTAGTTCTAAAACCAATTTAGGTTTTTAGATCCCAATAGCTTTGATGGAGCTCATTAACTAATAGGTAGTGTGCATATATAGGTGTCCCTGAAAGCACCTTGATATACTAAAGTATATATTCTCCCTATTGAGCTCACACCTTGTTAAGGTGAGGGAGGATCTAACTTTCCATCTTCATATTCTGGACATTTCTCACTGATATACAAATTTTATCTCTGTACAATATTTTAATGTGTATGTTTAAAACCTGTGATAATAAAGCAATAACTGGTACTAATTGGCCTTGGGACTCTTGTTTGGGTGATTCTCTGGTGAGGGGATATCTGTTACAGGTCCCCAAGAAACATTATTTATAAGAATTCACCAATTTGCAGTCTATACCTATGTGCTCATCTTGGAAGATTATATGAATGAACATTTAACCAATTTAGCGCACTGGGGAATTGTGTTTTACTCTATGTTTATTTGAGATTTACCAACAGAGATCTCTCCTGCAGTGCTGCTCCTATTTGGGCGCAAGATAAGGATATATGTATAAACACATACACACATACATATACATATACACACTCACACAATACTGCAAAACTAAACCATATATATTCTAAGTGGATTTATTGTGCATGACATCACATTTCACAAACTGGAGGAGTGATGTGACATGATCGGGGACGTCTGTTTTATTTATTGTTTAGTGGAATCATCTCATACACACAATAGAGGCTGAACCTATATACAGGCTATGACTAGTTATAAGTGACTGTATAGTGCATTCTCATGAATACATGATGAGACAACAACATAGTTGCCTCCATTTTGTGTACACTTTAAACCCAAGTAAATACTTTAAGTAAGTGTGAGGAAGGATCATATTATAGCTGGCCATACACTGCACAAGAGTGCAGCTGACAGGGAAGAGGGAGAAGCAACTGCCTGATAATTGTAGAAGCACCATACACAATATACAGTATGGAAGAGGTCTACATTCACAACATGAAAATGGCTCAACTACAGTTTGGTGGATCAGACAGATTTCAAAACTGAAATGAACATTCCACTCATCGTTCAGTACCATACACTGAAAGCAGTCTTTTGGTTGACTGGTTTGCACGATTATCGTTTAGTATATGGTCAGCTTTACACGTCAGGGACCTTGACACAGAGACAAAGGGAAACACTTACTTGACATCTTTCAGAATATCTCTCTCCACACTCTTCCGGCAACATATCGGGCCAGTCTTTATCTTCACTCTGTAGTTGATGTCACGGAAGGACAAAGAGGCTCCTTGTAAAGATTTTTTGAGATTATCTGATACACGAAGTCCATTAATAACCGGTTCCACAATTTGAACCATAGTATGAGAATTCTTCTCTGCCATATTGATTTGACCACCTTCCTGTAGATAGAACAGAAACACACAAATTTAGCAATAAAAAACTTTTATCCTAGGGGTGCCATGAAAAATATGCTCATACTGTAGGGCGTAGTGATTCAAGAAAGTTTGGGAACCACTAACATGTAAAACAGGATTTAAATCACAAAAATAAGTATTCCCTGCTTGGATAAAACAGTAACTCAAATTTATATGAAATAATTACACATATATGCATTCACTAGCTGGATAAAGATCGTATTATAAAGCGAGATGTGTATGTATACTGTATGTTTGGAGCAGGAGTGCGCAATCTTTTATTGGTCCAAGACCCGCCATGGAAAATTACATAAATTAAATGAGGTCTGTAATGGAATGTTAAATTGCTTTAAACCGCACCCCCCCGCCCCCACCCCCCTTCCCCCGAGAATGCATTACTCTCCATCTAACCCACACTTGGAAACATATCAGACATTTGCCAAATATTGTAGCATAGTTATCTGCCCACTGACTGCAGTAGGGCCATTCCAGTCATGTACGAGACATCTGTACAAGTTTAAACATATCAATTTTTGTTAAAACTTGACATTTGAAAGTTTAGTTGTCACTTAAGGGACAAGCCAAGTCTACCATCATTTTTTAAAGGAATCTTGTACTTGATAATTCCCCTCAACTCCAAATTAAGACCCTGTGTTAGAGTTTTTATGAAAACCTATGTGAAAGATTGACAAGTTAAATTATAGCTAAGTTTAAAACTCAAAAGATACACCGTTGCAGATTTTTTTTTTAGTGTCACAGTGTCGGACTGGGGTATGAAGGGCCTACCGGGATATGCAGTGGTAGGGGGCCATGTTTAGGGGTGTGGCCAGCCACCGTATAGGCTTGGCCAACCAGTAGAGTGCCCCTTACCAGATTAGTATCAATAATGCACTGTAGAAAATACATCTTAGTCCTGTGCAGTTTAACTTAACGTATGTACTGTATAATTACAGTGCAAAGTACCTTATGTCTGTTAACAATCAATCTTGATTTATTACGGTTGATTGATCCAAACTGTAAACCTTTGTGGTGTATGCTAGCACCACAGAAATGTAAATAATTGGTTGGGGGGGGGGGGTTCTGTACCTGAGACTTTGAAATTACAAAAAAATTGCTTCAATAAAAATCAATGAGGAAAAAAACAAAATCTATATAAAAATAACTACTGATGAAATCCTTTTATCCTGTTTCATATCGACTTTGCGCTGCAATGCATTACATGCGTCCGATAATATAACTGTCCAGACTCTTATACTGTTCCGTCATGACATAGTTCCATGAGGACCCTTGGGGTAGACGGAGGCTGATAGATACACAGGGGGAGGGTTGAAAGAGTAAGACAGGAAGCAGAGAGACATGGAGAACCAGAAAGAAAAAAAGAACGAGACAGACACAGGAAAGGAGTAAAGTTGGGGGGTGCTACACACATAATATAGAAGGTTATTAAGATCTGATCACTTCTCTACGAATTTGCAGAGGTTTGCGTTCAGATAGCTGCCGCCCAGACAAAGTGAAAACCCGCCCCGTGCAAGTCTGCGTACAGCTTGCAAAAATCTTTGAGATCGCTGGTCAGCAGTAAATCCGTTCGCAACTCACTCACCATCGAATGATTCTTTCCAGTCTGTGCGTAGCCCAGGACTTACTCCTACAGTGCGATAGAATCAGGCTGATCAGAGCTGGAGCTGACGTCACACACCCTCCCTGAAAACGCTTGGCCACACCTACGTTTTTCCTGACACTCCCAGAAAACAGCCAGTTACCACCCCCAAACGCCGGCTTCCTGTCAATCAACTTGTGTACGGCTAGCAATCATAAAAGTCACTCGATTTTTTAGCTGTTTGGCGTCACGCATGCATACTATGAACCGTATGCATAATCGGCCCGCTTGCGAATTTCAACAACTACGATCAGGTATGAATGACCCCATAGTCCTGTCCCATGTACACAATTGCAGATATCTTCACAACTATGGTAGATTATATAGTAATCAAGCTCTAATTGTTACCCTCACCAGTCAGTGAAATAATAATAATAATAGGAATAATTAAAAACAACAACAACGAAATGCAAGCTTGGCTCCAGTAGCTAATGCCATTGCCCCAGTAGCTAATGTCCGTTGTCCCCCCCCCCCCCCCTGTGCCATTGTCACTAAAACGCCCCTTAGGAGAGCAGGAGAGAGAGAGACAAGGGGGTGTCGGGGGGTGGGGGGGTAGAAAAATAGAGAAAGGATCAAGAAATAGAGTGAGAGAGCAAGAGAGAGAGAGGGGGTTTAATAGAAATAGAGGGGATGAGAGAAAAAGTGGAGCGAGAGAGAGGGTGACAGAAATAATGAGAAAAGGGATGAGATGGCATCAGGGAGAGAGAGAGGGTGTCAGAGAGAGAATGTCAGGGAGGGAGGGAGGGAGGGAGAAAGAGAGAGTGGAGTGTCAGGGAGCTACAGACAGGGAGAGAGAGAGAAAGGTTGTCAGAGAGAGTGTCCGGGAGAAAGGGAGGCCATGTCAGGGAGAGAGGGAGGGGGAGATAAAGTCAGGGAGAGAGACAGTGTCAGGTAGAGAGGAAGAGACAAAGTCAGGGGGAGAGAAGCAGAGAGAGAGACAGTGCCAGGGAGAGAGACAGTATGAGGGAGAGAGAGAGTCAGGGAAAGAGAGAGAGAGAGAGAGAGAGAGAGAGAGAGAGTGTGTGTCAGGGGGAGAGAGAGCATCAGGGAAGGAGAGCGAGGGTGTTACAGAGAGTGAGAGACAGTGTCAGGGAGAGAGACAGTGTCAGGGAGAGAGAGAGAGAGAGAGAGACTGTCAAGGAGACTGACAGTGTCAGGGAGAGGGAAAGAGAGTGTCAGGGAGGGAGGGAGAAAGTGTCAGGGAGGGAGAGAGAGTGTCAGGGAGAGACTGTCAGTGAGAGAGACAGTGTCAGGAAGGGAGCAAAGGAGAGACAGACAGTGCCAGGGAGAGAGAGTGTCAGGGAGAGAGATAGTGTCAGGGAGAGAGAGAGAGTGAGCGACAGTGTCAGGTAGACAGAGGCTGCGAGGGAGAGAGAGACAGTGTCAGGAAAACAGAGTATCAAGAAAGTGTCAGGAAGGGAGAGAGAGAGACAGTGTCAGGGAGAGAGAGAGTATCAAGAAAGTGTCAGGGAGAGAGAGGGTTAGAAAGAGAGGGTGCGGAAGCTAGCAGGAGATACAGTACATTACCTGTCTACAGCAGAGGTCTCTGATGGGGGCGGGCACTTCACTGCATTAGGCCCTGCCCCCTAAATACCCACAAAACTCAGTACAGCTCTGCTGCTGGGACTCGGAGCCAGCCAGGTAGGGCACCCCACTGCTACATCCTCCATGCGGCTGCAGCCTTAGGAGAACTATTGACAGTAGCCATTCTTCCCGTGGGTGGGGATGAAGGTGGAGCAGCAGGCCTTGGTAGCAGCTCCTGACTGTGTGCAAGGGGAGCCCAGGCCCTGGAAGCAGCCTGGGCCACATAGCAGCTGCACTCCCTGCACCTACAGTAGTTACATGACTGACTGGTGGTACTTCAGGTCCATGTAAATGCGGACACTGTGGGGGCCCCAGGATGACCACCCTGGTTGACCCCCCCCCCTATTTATCCGTCCCAATGACCACACAGTAGACTGCTGGGGGTCCCACAGCACAAAGTAAAGTGACCACAGCAGAGAGTCACACTCCTACTAGAGCCACTCTCCCTGCAGGTGATTCATAATACATATGGGTACAGAATTTTTTATTGCTGCGAATAATGGCGATAACAAATTCTATTTATCTGGTCTAAAACCATAGAAACAAAAAGGGCCCCTAAATACCAGCAAAGGTTAGCAGAAAAATTAACTTTAAAATAAAATTATATAATTAATTTCCTGGTCAATACATTCAGCATCTGGGAAGAAAAGGGCTAATTAGGGCTAATTTCAATTTGGTGGGGGGGGGAAATAAGATTTTACACTTACCGGTAAATCTATTTCTCGTAGTCCGTAGAGGATGCTGGGACTCCGTAAGGACCATGGTGAATAGACAGGCTCCGCAGGAGACATGGGCACTTTAAGACTTTAGACTCTGGGTGTGCACTGGCTCCTCCCTCTATGCCCCTCCTCCAGACCTCAGTTAGAGAAACTGTGCCCAGATGGAGATGGACAGTACGAGGAAAGGATTTTTGTTAATCCAAGGGCAAGATTCATACCAGCCACACCAATCACACCGTATAACTTGTGATAAACTACCCAGTTAACAGTATGAACAAACAACATAGTCTCGGTCCAAACCGATGAACTATAATATAACCCTTATGTAAGCAAAAACTATATACAAGTCTTGCAGAAGAAGTCCGCACATAGGACGGGCGTCCAGCATCCTCTACGGACTACGAGAAATAGATTTACCGGTAAGTGCAAAATCTTATTTTCTCTAACGTCCTAGAGGATGCTGGGACTCCGTAAGGACCATGGGGATTATACCAAAGCTCCCAAACGGGCGGGAGAGTGCGGATGACTCTGCAGCACCGATTGAGCAAACAGGAGGTCCTCCTCAGCCAGGGTATCAAACTTATAGAACTTTGCAAAAGTGTTTGACCCCGACCAAGTAGCAGCTCGGCACAGCTGTAGTGCCGAGACCCCTCGGGCAGCCGCCCAAGACGAGCCCACCTTCCTAGTGGAATGGGCCTTAACCGATTTCGGTAACGGCAATCCTGCCGTAGAATGCGCCTGCTGAATCGTGTTACAGATCCAGCGAGCAAAGGCCGCCAACCTTGTTGGCTGCATACAGGACAAACAGTGCTTCTGTTTTTCTGATCCTAGCCGTTCTGGCCACATAAATTTTCAAAGCCCTGACCACATCAAGGGACTCAGAATCCTCCAAGTCACGTGTAGCCACAGGCACGACAATAGGTTGGTTCATATGAAAGGATGAGACCACCTTAGGTAGGAATTGAGGACGGGTCCGCAACTCCGCTCTATCCATATGGAAAACCAGATAGGGGCTTTTATGTGATAAAGCCGCCAATTCCGAAATTCGCCTAGCCGAAGCCAAGGCTAACAACATGACCACCTTCCAAGTGAGATATTTCAACTCCACTGTTTTAAGTGGTTCAAACCAATGTGACTTAAGGAAACTTAACACCACGTTAAGGTCCCAAGGCGCCACTGGAGGTACAAAAGGAGTCTGAATATGCAGTACTCCCTTCACAAAAGTCTGTACTTCAGGTAAAGAGGCCAATTCCTTTTGAAAGAAAATGGATAAGGCCGAAATCTGAACTTTAATGGAGCCTAATTTTAGGCCCAAATTCACTCCAGTTTGTAGGAAGTGAAGAAAACGGCCTAGATGGAATTCTTCCGTAGGAGCATTCCTGGCCTCACACCAGGAAACATATTTTCGCCATATTCGTGATAATGTTTAGACGTCACGTCCTTCCTAGCCTTTATTAGCGTAGGAATGACCTCATCCGGAATACCTTTTTCCGCTAGGATCCGGCGTTCAACCGCCATGCCGTCAAACGCAGCCGCGGTAAGTCTTGGAACAGACAGGGACCTTGTTGTAACAGGTCCTGCCTTAGAGGAAGAGGCCACGGATCTTCTGTGAGCATTTCTTGCAGATCCGGATACCAGGTCCTTCGTGGCCAATCTGGAACAATGAGAATTGTTCTCACTCCTCTTTTTCTTATTATCCTCAACACCTTGGGTATGAGAGGAAGAGGAGGAAACACATATACCGACTGGAACACCCACGGTGTCACTAGGGCGTCCACAGCTACCGCCTGAGGGTCTCTTGACCTGGCGCAATACCTTTGTAGCTTTTTGTTGAGACGGGATGCCATCATGTCTATTTGGGGTAGTACCCACCGACTTGCAATGTGCGCGAAGACTTCCTGATGAAGTCCCCACTCTCCCGGATGCAGATCGTGTCTGCTGAGGAAGTCTGCTTCCCAGTTGTCCACTCCCGGAATGAACACTGCTGACAGAGCGCTTACATGATTCTCCGCCCAGCGAAGAATTCTGGTGGCTTCCGCCATTGCCACTCTGCTCCTTGTGCCGCCTTGGCGGTTTACATGAGCTACTGCGGTGATGTTGTCTGACTGGATCAGAACTGGTCGATTGCGAAGTAATATCTCTGCTTGACGTAGGGCGTTGTGTATGGCCCTTAGTTCCAGGATGTTAATGTGAAGAGAAGTCTCTTGATTTGACCAAAGTCCTTGGAAATTTCTTCCCTGTGTGACTGCTCCCCAACCTCGGAGGCTCGCGTCCGTGGTCACCAGGATCCAGTCCTGAATGCCGAACCTGCGGCCCTCCAGGAGGTGAGCACTGTGCAGCCACCAAAGGAGAGATATCCTGGCTCTGGGAGACAGGGTGATCCTTTGATGCATTTATAAATGAGACCCGGACCATTTGTCCAGTAGGTCCCATTGAAAAGTCCTTGCATGGAACCTGCCGAAGGGGATGGCCTCATACGATGCCACCATCTTCCCCAGGACACGGGTGCAGTGAAGCACTGAAACCTTTTTTTGGCTTTAATAGGTTCCTGACCAGAGCTATGAGCTCCTGAGCCTTTTCCATCGGAAGAAAAACCTTTTTCTGTTCTGTGTCCAGAATCAGGCCCAAAAAGGTCAGACGCGTTGTAGGAACCAGCTGGGACTTCGGAATATTGAGAATCCAGCCGTGCTGTTGCAACGTCCTCACTGACAGTGACATGCTGTCCAGTAACTTCTCTCGAGATCTTGCCTTTATGAGGAGATCGTCCAAGTATGGGATAATTGTGACACCCTGCATGCGCAGGAACACCATAATTTCCGCCATTACCTTGGTGAAAATTCTCGGGGCCGTGGAAAGCCCAAACGGCAACGTCTGAAATTGGTAATGACAGTCCTGTACCGCAAATCTCAGGAACGCCTGGTGAGGAAGAAAAATCGGAACATGAAGGTAAGCATCCTTTATGTCCAGGGAAACCATCCAATCCCCCCCTCCAGGCTGGCGATGACCGCTCTGAGCGATTCCATCTTGAACTTGAACTTTTTCAAGTACATGTTCAGGGATTTCAGATTCAAAATGGGTCTGACCGAACCGTCCGGTTTCGGAACCACAAACATGGTTGAGTAATACCCCTTTCCTTGCTGGAGAAGAGGAACCTTGACTATCACCTGTTGCAGGTACAATTTTTGAATTGCAGTTAACACTAACTCCCTTTCTGACGGAGAAGCTGGCAGAGCCGATTTGAAAAACCGGCAAGGAGGCATCTCTTCGAATTCCAGCCTGTATCCCTGAGAAACAATCTCTAATGCCCAGGGATCCACCTGTGAGTGAACCCAGACGTGGCTGAAAAATCGAAGACGTGCCCCCACTTGATCTGGCCCCCCCAGGGAAGCCCCAGCGTCATGCGGTGGACTTTGCAGACGTAGGGGGGGACTTCTGCTCCTGGGAACTAGCTGTGTGCAGCTTTTTTCCCTTGCCTTACCTCTGGCAAGAAAGGACGATCCCCGTACCATTTTGCTTTTATCTGAATGAAAGGACTGCATTTGGTAATGAGGTGCCTTCTTAGTATGTTGTGGGGGAACATAAGGTAAAAAATTCGATTTACCAGCCGTAGCAGTAGAGACAAGGTCCGGGAGGCCTTCTCCAAACAACTCCTCCCCCTTGTAAGGCAACTACTCCATATGCCACTTTGAGTCGGCATCCCCGGGTCCACAAGAGTCGCCTAGCAGAAATAGACATAGCATTTATTCTGGAGCTTAGTAAACAAATGTCTCTGAGCATCCCTCATATATAACGCAGCATCCTTGATATGCTCTAGGGTCATTAGAATGGTATCCTTATCTAGGGTCTCAATCTCCGTAGACAAGAAATCTGTCCATGCTGCGACAGCACTACAAACCCAGGCCGATGCCATAGCCGGCCTAACCATAGTACCAGAATGTGTGTAAATGTACTTCATGGTAACTTCCTGCTTACGATCCGCAGGATCCTTGAGGGTAGCAGTATCCTGGGAAGGCAGTGCCACCTTCTTGGATAAGCGTGTCAACGCCTTGTCTACTTTAGGCGAAGATTCCCATCGTATCCTGTCCTTTTGTGGGAAGGGATACACCATAAGAATCCTTTTGGGAACTTGTAGTCTCCTTCCCAAGCCTTTTCGCACAATTCGCTTAGCTCAAATGAGGACGGAAAGGTGATCTCAGGCCTTTTCTCTTTATACATGTGTACCCTCGTGTCAGGGACAGGGGGTTCCTCAGTAATATGCAAAACCTCTTTAATAGCAATGATCATGTAACGAATACCTAAAGCCACTTTTGGCTGTAATTTTGCATCCTCATAGTCGACACTGGAATCTGAATCCGTGTCGGTATCTGTGTCAGTGATCTGGGATAATGTGCGTTTCTGAGACCCAGAAGGTCCCGGTGCCACTGGGACAGGCATGGTCTGACTACCTGACTGATCCCTAGCCTCAGTCTTGTCTAATCTCTTATGCAATAAATTTACATTAGCATTCAAGACATTCCACATATCCATCCAGTCCGGTGTCGGCGTTGCCGACGGCGACCTGACAATCATGCACTCCCCCTCCTCCTTAGGCGAGCATTCATCGTCAAACATGTCGACACACGCGTACCGACACACTCCACACACACAGGGAAACTCTTTTCTGAAGACAGGTTCCCCCTTAGGCCCTTTGGAGAGACAGAGAGAGAGTATGCCAGCACACACCCCAGCGCTATATGACCCAGGATAAAAACACAGAATGTTTACCCAGTAGCGCTGCTGTAATGTATAATCGCCAATTATGTGCCCCCCCTCTACTTTAAAACCCTCTTTCACCGTGTGTCAAGCAGGGGAGAGTCCGGGGAGCTTCCTCTCAGTGGTGCTGTGGAGAGAAAATGGCGCTGGTGAGTGCTGAGGGAGAAGTCCCGCCCTCTCGGCGGCGGGCTTCTGTCCCGCTCAAACTTAATAAAATATGGCGGGGGCTCTTTTATATACATGTACAGTGCCCACCTGTACATGTATATAGTCATTTGCCATAGGAGAGGTATTCTATTGCTGCACAGGGCGCCACCCCTGCGCCCTGCACCCTGACAGTGACCGGAGTGTGTGAGGTGTATGGGAGCAATGACGCGCAGCTGCAGTGCTGTGCGTTACCTCAGTGAAGCACCCGAAGGCTTCTGCCGCCTCAGTAGTCTTCTTTCTTCATTTCTTCCGGCTCTGTGAGGAGAACGGCGGCGCGGCTCTGGGATGAACGCCCAGGACGAACCTGTGTTCCACTCCCTCTGGAGCTAATGGTGTCCAGTAGCCGAGAAGCAGAGCCTATCATTTAAGTAGGTCTGCTCCTCTCTCCTCAGTCCCTCGATGCACGGAGTCTGTTGCCAGCAGAGCTCCCTGAAAATAAGAAAAAAACCTAACAAAATGCTTTCTTAGCAGGAAACTCAGGAGAGCTCCCTGCAGTGCACCCATCTTCCTCTGGGCAGTCTAAAACTGAGGTCTGGAGTAGGGGCATAGAGGGAGGAGCCAGTGCACACCCAGAGTCTAAAGTATTTCTTAAAGTGCCCATGTCTCCTGCGGAGCCCGTCTATTCCCCATGGTCCTTACGGAGTCCAAGCATCCTCTAGGACGTTAGAGAAAATCGTATAATTAATGCAGAAAAAAAAAACAGTTGGGTAAATGATCCAAATTAGCTATTCAGGAACTGCAAGTTCAGCTTTACCATTATTTCGAGGTAAACAAAACCTCAACAAAAAAAACTTGCTTCTAATTGAATTAAGTCCTTACAGTCCTTAACATGTGGTTAAGGACTGTAAGGACTTAATTCAATTAGAAGCAAGTTTGTATCATGAAACTCTCATACAGTACATCACACAGATGTACGCACCTGAGAGATGCGAGATCCTATTAGACATACCAATTTGCTGCAGTCGTGGCAAGGCAGAATTACTTTTCTACCAAAAGCGACGTAGAAGTGCAAAGAGGGGAAGCCTGCATGGACACCAAGAAAGTGACGACTGAGATACAGTAGCAGGACCATATTTGTTAGTAGTCATAAGGAAAGTGCTGGAGGTTCTTAAAATGTGACACATAGCCGATTTTTGCACTTTTTATAGATGGTGAACAAATTATAGCAAGCGTTTTTCAAATCGTTCCAGCATTTTGGGGCACAGAAAAATGTTTGTACATTCATTTTTCAGTGTTTTTTTTTTTAGAGATATGCGGGTTCAGATATACCCAGTTTTACGCAGATCTCAAAACAGCATCTTATTGGCGCTCAGATGTCACGTGTTTTAAATAGCCAATAAGACAAATCTGGATAAATCTTAACTCACGTCAATATTGGCGTTAAGAACCGAATAAATCCGAACCCGCACATCTCTAGTTTTAAGTATATAAAAACAGTTGATAAAAAAATACACTTTTATCTCTCATCTGCAAGTTCTAAAACCCTCTTCCATCAATTCACCTCCATGTACCTCCATTAGGGCAGTACGGATGGTGTAATGGTTAGCATTACTGCCTCACAGCACTGCGGTTATGGGTTCGATTCCCACCATGGCCATAACTGTGTGGGATTTGTATATTCTCCCCGTACTTGTGTGGGTTTCTCCCACAATCCAAAAATATACTGGTAGGTTAATTGGATCACAGCAAAATTAACCCTAGCATGAATGTGTGCGTCTGTACATGTGGTAGGGAATATAGATTGTAAGCTCCACTGGGGCAGGGACTGATGTGAATGGCCAAATATTCTCTGTAAAGCGCTGCGGAATATGTGTGCACTATATAAATAACTTGTAATAATAATAATGTACTGGTCCCACCTCATTTAGCCCATTACTGAGGTTTTTAGAGAAATTCACCTGAAAACTCATCAATCTGTTGACCAAACTATGCTTTTTAATCCCCTCCATGTGCAGGCTTATTCATTCTTATTTTTACCTTAAAGTATTGTGCCCACCTTTTCCCCTGCACAGGGGTTGCACACGTCCCCACACAAGGCCATGCGAGTTTTGTGGTGCAAATTCCGACTCACAGGACACAACTTGCACCTAAATGAATTGACCCCTAAATGTTCGATACCGTTGAAAGGAAGAATTTTACTGCACTAGAACGGTCTCATTACAATGCAAAAAATTTGTATTGCAGAATACACAACCATCAAAATACATTCTTTTCACAATCATTACCTCCTGCTCTACTCACACTTTGGGGGAGATTCAAATGTTTGAAAAGTCAGTTGGGTGTCTGTTTTTATCTAATAGACAGGGGGGAAAAACAGACACCCAACCGACTTTTCAAACGTTTGAATTCCCCCCATACAGTCTCTAGGAAAAGATATCTGCACAAACAATAGTAAGGAATTATTTATAAATAGACATTTCAGTCTGGGCTCATCTGGAAACATACAGTAAAAGACAGCAGAAAAGCACTTACCGAGCATATAGGGTGTGTGAGGAGTCAGTGATGTGATTGTGGCTGGGGCAGTCTGTGGGGAGCGCTCTCCTTGCTGACAGCAGTGGGATATGTATGTATGTAAAGCACTCTCCCCGCTCTGCCACTGCCTGACACTGAGCATCTGCACGCTTCTGAGAGAGGTAGTAGTGAGGGATGGGGATAGAAGTCCGGACAGTCAGAGACACGTGTGGGGCGGCGACTTCCCACGATGATAGCTGCAGCCAGCCTACTGTCTGGTCCTGGGGAGGGGGGGGGGGGGAGGAGGAGAGTACTCTGTACATGCTGCAAGGCTGAGTCTATTTTCATAGATTACAAAACGATTTGTATAAGGAGCTTCTAGGAGGAGGAACCACAGACACGCAAATGCAGCAGGAGCAGATCATGCAGCACTAGACACTGCTACACATCCTCTAGTGATCTGGTAGAAAAGATCATTATCCTCAGTGTGGTACTACAGGAGAGGGCTAGTACCTGACATCAGTTGATATAGGAATTGTCATTAAAACATTTGGCTTTGAGCATTTGTATTAGAATAGAACCCAAGGTATATTCAGCTCTGGCATATTTATTCTGTAGTTTGTGACCATTTAGAAAAGTATATACACAGTTACACACGAATATTTCTCTGACGTCCTAGTGGATGCTGGGACTTCCGTAAGGACCATGGGGAATAGCGGCTCCGCAGGAGACTGGGCACAAAGTAAAAGCTTTAGGACTAGCTGGTGTGCACTGGCTCCTCCCCCTATGACCCTCCTCCAAGCCTCAGTTAAGACCCAGACACGGATACTGAATCCAGTGTCGACGGTGAGGAGACGAACGTAATGTCCAGTAGGGCCACACGTTACATGATCACGGCGATGAAGGAGGCATTGAACATTTCTGACACTACAAGTACCACAAAAAAGGGTATTATGTGGGGTGTGAAAAAACTACCAGTAGTTTTTCCTGAATCAGATGAATTAAATGAGGTGTGTGATAAGGCGTGGGTTTCCCCCGATAAAAAACTGCTGATTTCTAACAAATTATTGGCACTATACCCTTTCCCGCCAGAGGTTAGGGCACGTTGGGAAACACCCCCTAGGGTAGATAAGGCGCTCACACGCTTATCAAAACAAGTGGCGTTACCGTCTCCTGATACGGCCGCCCTCAAGGAACCAGCTGATAGAAGGCTGGAAAATATCCTAAAAGGTATATACACACATACTGGTGTTATACTGCGACCAGCAATCGCCTCAGCCTGGATGTGCAGCGCTGGAGTGGCTTGGTCGGATTCCCTGACTGAAAATATTGATACCCTGGATAGGGACAGTATATTATTAACTATAGAGCATTTAAAGGATGCATTACTATATATGCGTGATGCACAGAGGGATATTTGCACCCTGGCATCAAGAGTGAGTGCGATGTCCATTTCTGCCAGAAGGGCGTTATGGACGCGACAGTGGTCAGGTGATGCAGATTCCAAACGACATATGGAAGTATTTCCGTATAAAGGGGAGGAGTTATTTGGGGTCGGTCTATCAGACCTGGTGGCCACGGCAACGGCTGGAAAGTCCACCTTTTTACCCCAGGTGACCTCTCAGCAGAAAAAGACACCGTCTTTTCAAACTCAGTCCTTTCGTTCCCATAAGAACAAGCGGGCAAAAGGCTACTCATTTCTGCCCCGGGGCAGAGGAAGAGGAAAAAGACTGCACCAGGCAGCCTCTTCCCAGGAGCAGAAGCCCTCCCCCGCTTCTGCCAAGTCTTCAGCATGACGCTGGGGCTTTACAAGCGGACTCAGGCACGGTGGGGGCCCGTCTCAAAAATTTCAACGCGCAGTGGGCTCACTCGCAAGTGGACCCCTGGATCCTGCAGGTAGTATCACAGGGGTACAAATTGGAATTCGAGACGTCTCCCCCTCGAAGATTCCTGAAGTCTGCTCTACCAACGTCTCCCTCCGACAGGGAGGCAGTATTGGAAGCTATTCACAAGCTGTATTCCCAGCAGGTGATAATCAAGGTACCCCTCCTACAACAGGGAAAGGGGTATTATTCCACGCTGTTTGTGGTACCGAAGCCGGACGGCTCGGTGAGACCATATCAGTTTCAGACGCTGCCGTTTGGATTGTCCACGGCACCCCGGGTCTTTACCAAGGTAATGGCCGAAATTATGATTCTTCTTCGAAGAAAAGGCGTCTTAATTATCCCTTACTTGGACGATCTCCTGATAAGGGCAAGGTCCAGGCAACAGTTAGAGTTCGGAGTAGCACTGTCTCAGGTAGTGTTACGTCAGCACGGGTGGATTCTAAATATCCCAAAATCACAGCTGATTCCAACAACACGTCTACTGTTCCTGGGGATGATTCTGGACACAGTCCAGAAAAAGGTGTTTCTCCCGGAGGAGAAGGCAAGGGAGTTATCCGAGCTAGTCAGGAACCTCCTAAAACCAGGCCAGGTGTCAGTGCATCAATGCACGAGAGTCCTGGGAAAAATGGTGGCTTCTTACGAAGCGATTCCATTCGGAAGATTCCATGCAAGAACGTTTCAGTGGGATCTGCTGGACAAATGGTCCGGATCGCATCTTCAGATGCATCAGCGGATTACCCTATCTCCAAGGACAAGGGTGTCTCTCCTGTGGTGGTTACAGAGGGCTCATCTTCTAGAGGGCCGCAGATTCGGCATTCAGGATTGGATGCTGGGGAGCAGTCACACAGGGAAGAAATTTCCAGGGCTTGTGGTCAAGCATGGAAACGTCTCTTCACATAAATATCCTGGAACTAAGGGCCATTTACAATGCCCTAAGTCAAGCACTGGACAGATATTGCGCAAGGTCAAGGGACCCTCAGGCAATAGCGGTGGATGCTCTGGTAACACCGTGGGTGTACCAGTCGGTGTATGTGTTCCCTCCTCTGCCTCTCATACCAAAAGTACTGAGAATCATAAGAAAGAGAGGAGTAAGAACTATACTCGTGGCTCCGGATTGGCCAAAAAGAACTTGGTACCCGGAACTGCAAGAGATGCTCACGGAGGATCCGTGGCCTCTACCTCTAAGAAAGGACCTGCTCCAGCAGGGACCTTGTCTGTTCCAAGACTTACCGCGGCTGCGTTTGACGGCATGGCGGTTGAACGCCGGATCCTGATGGAAAAAGGCATTCCAGATGAAGTCATCCCTACCCTGATCAAAGCCAGGAAGGATGTAACCGCGAAACATTATCACCGCATTTGGCGAAAATATGTTGCGTGGTGTGAGGCCAAGAAGGCCCCCACAGAGGAATTTCAACTGGGTCGTTTCTTACATTTCCTGCAAGCAGGACTGTCTATGGGCCTAAAATTAGGATCCATTAAGGTTCAAATTTCGGCCCTGTCGATCTTCTTCCAGAAAGAACTGGCTTCAGTGCCTGAAGTTCAGACGTTTGTCAAGGGGGTACTGCATATACAGCCTCCTTTTGTGCCACCAGTGGCACCTTGGGATCTCAATGTAGTTTTAGGGTTCCTAAAATCACATTGGTTTGAACCACTCACCACTGTGGACTTGAAATATCTCACATGGAAAGTGGTAATGCTGTTAGCCCTGGCTTCAGCCAGGCGTGTCTCAGAATTGGTGGCTTTATCATATAAAAGCCCTTACCTAATTTTTCATTCAGACAGGGCAGAATTGAGGACTCGTCCTCAATTTCTCCCTAAGGTGGTTTCAGCGTTTCACATGAACCAACCTATTGTGGTACCTGCGGCTACTAGGGACTTGGAGGACTCCAAGTTACTGGACGTAGTCAGGGCCCTGAAAATATATGTTTCCAGGACGGCTGGAGTCAGAAAATCTGACTCGCTGTTCATCCTGTATGCACCCAACAAGCTGGGTGCTCCTGCTTCTAAGCAGACGATTGCTCGTTGGATTTGTAGTACAATTCAGCTTGCACATTCTGTGGCAGGACTGCCACAGCCAAAATCTGTTAAAGCCCATTCCACAAGGAAAGTGGGCTCATCTTGGGCGGCTGCCCGAGGGGTCTCGGCTTTACAACTTTGCCGAGCAGCTACTTGGTCAGGGGCAAACACGTTTGCAAAATTTTACAAATTCGATACCCTGGCTGAGGAGGACCTGGAGTTCTCTCATTCGGTGCTGCAGAGTCATCCGCACTCTCCCGCCCGTTTGGGAGCTTTGGTATAATCCCCATGGTCCTTACGGAAGTCCCAGCATCCACTAGGACGTCAGAGAAAATAAGAATTTACTTACCGATAATTCTATTTCTCGTAGTCCGTAGTGGATGCTGGGCGCCCATCCCAAGTGCGGATTGTCTGCAATACTTGTATATAGTTATTGTTACAAAAAATCGGGTTGTTTATTGTTGTGAGCCATCTTTTTAGAGGCTCCTAAGTTTTATCATACTGTTAACTGGGTTCAGATCACAGGTTGTACGGTGTGATTGGTGTGGCTGGTATGAGTCTTACCCGGGATTCAAGATCCTTCCTTATTGTGTACGCTCGTCCGGGCACAGTATCCTAACTGAGGCTTGGAGGAGGGTCATAGGGGGAGGAGCCAGTGCACACCAGCTAGTCCTAAAGCTTTTACTTTGTGCCCAGTCTCCTGCGGAGCCGCTATTCCCCATGGTCCTTACGGAAGTCCCAGCATCCACTACGGACTACGAGAAATAGAATTATCGGTAAGTAAATTCTTATTTTTTACTCACAAAATATACTCTGTATGTAAAATAAAAATAATGTTTAGTCTTAACTACAAATTAAAAATAATAAATAACCGGCTACAGTATGGTAAAACTGGCCATAGACTGCACGATATTGCAGCCGAGGAGGGAGCAGCACGATAATCGGAGTGCCTCCATGCAGTGCATGATGTATGGTACGATCTCCATTCACTGCGTGGACTCCTAGGAACAACAGTGGTCATTCAGAGTTGTTCGCTCGCTGCCGTTTTTCGCAGTGCAGTGATTAAGTGAAAAAATGCGCATGCGCATGGTACGCAGCGCGCATGCGCTAAGTACTTTCACACAAAACTTTGTAGATTTACACAAGCTCGAGCATTGTTTTTTCATCGCTCGAGTGATCGTAGTGTGATTGACAGGAAGTGGGTGTTTCTGGGCGGAAACTGGCCGTTTTCAGGGAGTGTGCTAAAAAACACAGGTGTGCCAGGGAAAAACGCCGGAGTGGCTGGAGAAACGGGGGAGTGGCTGGCCGAACGCAGGGCGTGTTTATGACGTCAAACCAGGAACTAAACGGACCGAGGTGATCGCAATCTAGGAGTAGGTCTGGAGCTACTCAGAAACTGCAGGGAATTATTTATTAGCAGTTCTGCTAATCTTTCGATCGCTATTCTGCTAAGCTAAGATACACTCCCAGAGGGCGGCGGCCTAGCGTTTGCAATGCTGCTTAAAGGAGCTAGCGAGCTAAAAACTTGGAATGACCCCCAACAGACGGGTGGATTGGACAGGATGATAAACCAAATGATCCAGACTTTTTTCCAGCCGTTTCGAAACAGTGACCAGCTATTGTTGTACGTCCATACACTGAAAGGCAATTGTTCAAACCAGGCATTTGGTCATTTGTCTTTCACGATTATCATGCAGTGTTTGGCCAGCTTAAAGGTGGCCATACACCAACCAACTTTCATTTTACTAACCAACTGTCTAACTTGCCTGTCCAACTAAAAATAGTACTGCAACACGCGGAGACAACTTTTTCGGCAGGTCAACCAATTTTCCTCCAACTAGTGATGTCAGAGAAATAGACTGACACTGTCCGCCTACTTCTATTGTTAAAACAGAAAAATCAAAATAAATTGAAAAAATAAATTAAATCATTATAAAAAAAAAACGCCATCAGACTCCTCCTTTGCAGTTGGTCACACATGGGGGGCAGTGGGAGAAAACAGAACGCACATGCTCTATCCTCACTCCTGCCCAGCATAATCTGCTAGCACTGAGAGCAGAAGTATGCCTACTGCAACAGATCGTTCAGTTGGGGGGCAAGTACCCAACTATCCCTACACTGAAATAATAGTCAGCCAAGTAGTTGGCAGAAATTAAATGTTTGGCCTAGTAAGATCTACCATTTTTGCCCGTTTCTGTGCATGTGGGAGCAATCAGACGACTATCGCTTGCTCCTACACACTGAACGACTATCGTTCAAAACGGAAAGAAAAAGAATGTGTGTAAAAAAATCACACAAGGGTCTCACACGGCAACTGTGGCAATACATCACTTCTAAAATGTTGCCCTTAAAAATTATAACATGCCCTACTCACTGATTAGCAGCCTTCGCCTAGATTGAACACACACACTAGATAGATAGATAGATAGATAGATAGATAGATAGATAGATAGATAGATAGATAGATAGATAGATACTAGGTGATTCATCGCGCCCTACGGGCGCTCTTCACACCGTCGTAAGGTGCTACGCCCCCTTAACCCCTGCACGCCCGTTGTGCATGAAATCTTTGTATTTTAAGCAACAGGCTGCGCCCCCTGAACCCCTGCATGCTCTTAGGCCGTGCTATTTTTGTATTATATGGAGTATTACCTACAATCATAATTGTGTTAGTGGTTAAATATTGCACGGCCAAAGGGTGTGCGATGGTCAAGGGGACGTGAATAGTGGGCGCAGGCCACGATGAATCACATAGTGTAGTACAGTCCCTGGTTTGTGAAGCAGGAGGGCAGTCCCTGCTACAGACCCAGCCAGCGTTATAAAATGAGTTAGTAGTGTATGCATGATAAAGTCCCAGATTAGTAGCAGCAATACACTGTAGAGAATACTCCCTAGTCCTGTGCAGTATAATGTATCATATGTATAGTTGCACAATGTGGAACCTGATCCATAGAGAAGGGGCTGGCCGTTGGCAGTGGGACCCACCCGGGGTTGCCCTGTACCCTGTGGGCATGCATGCAGCAGGGTAGTGTTTGGTAGTGTTTATGTAATGCCTCATACACCTGGGCTGCTGGCTGGCGCAATACTATGTGTGACACCCTGTTAACAACTGCGCCCCATTGGCTGTACCACAGCAGTACAAAGAATATGCAGTAACATGTTTGCTATCTAATAGTACCTGAAGCGATGATATTGTCCCCACTACACCATAGTCCCAGCAGCACCTGGCAGCCACCACGCTGTGTGTACAGCAGCAGCCGGCGGAGCACACTGGAAACCACGCCCCGTGACGTCACCGCTGCCCCCACAGCACCCGGCAGCCACGACGCTGTGTGTGCAGCAGCAGCCGCCAGAGCACTGCAGATTACCCAACCCCGTGACGTCACCAGCCGCCGATGTCAAGCCATTGGCTGCGGCCATTCCTCGCGTCGCTGCTTCCGCTCTGTGTGTTCCACCGGAATCTGGGTCAAGTATTGGTGGCACGGTGCAACGCAGCTGCCGCCCTCCGCATGCCACACCCAGCAGCTGCCGTCATCGTCTCCGGGGACGGGATGGGGAGCCGCTCTGTAACCCACAGGTAAGGAGCTGTCAGCAGCGCGGCATATGGCTGCAGCCTATGTATGTGGCCCAGTGGCCGTGTCACCTGTGGAAGGGGGGAGAGGAGGGGGTGCCGTGCTGTAACCCCCCCCCCCCCCCCCCCCCCGCTTATGGAGCTATCACCACTGCGGCATATGGCTGCAGCCTGTGTATCTGGCCCAGGGCTAGTAGTGACGTGGACCTTTGGAGGGGGGTGTTTCTAGCTCACAGTGATCTGTGGTTCAGAAGGCCAGACCCTGCTAGAGCCCCGCCCAGCGTTATACACAGAATCGCAGATCTGGGCAAATATATAAGATATATATATATACACATACACACACACACACACACACACACACACACAAAATTGATAATAAAACAGCCATCTAGTAATAATAGTGTCTAAAATCAACAAAAACATGCTGCATAACAAAAAAGTGTATGATCCTTATCAAGTGAAACAAGGAAGCCTATTTATACAAATATATTTTTACTGATAATTAATCTTGCAAATACAATACATATAACAACTAAAGATTTATATAGGGAACAACACATATAGATAAAAATTCTGAAACTACACATTTATAAAAAAAAAAAAAAACATTTTACAGTCTTTGCAGTGATGACAATGAATTGAGGCCCTCATTCCGAGTCGTTCGCTCTGTATTTTTCATCGCATCGCAGTGAAATTCCGCTTAGTGCGCATGCGCAATATTCGCACTGCGACTGCGCCAAGTATCTTTGCTATGAAGATAGTATTTTTACTCACGGCTTTTTCATCGCTCCGGCGAACGTAATGTGATTGACAGGAAATGGGTGTTACTGGGCGGAAACAGGCCGTTTTATGGGAGTGTGGCTGAAAACGCTACAGTTTCCGGAAAAAACGCAGGAGTGGCCGGAGAAACGGGGGAGTGGTTGGGCGAACGCTGGGTGTGTTTGTGACGTCAAACCAGGAACGACAAGCACTGAACTGATCGCACAGGCAGAGTAAGTCTGGAGCTACTCTAAAACTGCTAAGTAGTTTGTGAGCGCAATATTGCGAATACATCGGTCGCAATTTTAAGATGCTAAGATACACTCCCAGTAGGCGGCGGCTTAGCGTGTGTAACTCTGCTAAATTCGCCTTGCGACCGATCAACTCGGAATGAGGGCCTGAGTTTGTAAAGCCACAACTGAATTGATATTATGGGTGGAATTCAATTAGGTGCCGGGAGGATTCGCCCGGCAAATCCACCTGACACTGCTGCACTTTACCCCATAGGCAGCAAGCACGTGTAGGCAAATCTGACAATTGGTCGGCTGAAGGGGGCAAATCGGGCTGCCGTTGCCGGCACTGAAACGCCACGGCAAGGGCTGATTCACACCCATCGCATCTAATTGAATTCCCCTGCAATAATTTAATCCAGCATATAATATGAACTAGCAGTAGTATGCAATAAACAGTTAAGATGTTAAATACCTAGTAAAGCAGTTCTGAGGAAAGGGAAGTTATCTTAAGGGAGATTCTACCAATTATTTTGTGTTTATAGTTCAAACCAGCCCTGGTAGTCATTCCGTGTATGGGCACCTTAATTATTCCTCTTGTTTTTTACCCAACATAGAAACTATGGTGCAATTAGTTATCTTTAGAGATCACATCATTAATGGATTGGAGTTGTTTTGGTCTACCTGTGTCCGAATAAAGTGATTCAACCGATTTCAAAATCATATGGTTTTGCTTTTTTTTTTTTTATACTGCAACAGTAAATGCTTTTATGTGTGAATTATTATACTGTAATCAAGCTAAATGCGGGGGATCCCTAAAGCTGGGTACACACTGCAACAATCCGCCGATCCATTGACAGGCCAATACATTGTATCAATGGTGGCGGAGCTACGATGATGACGCAATTCAGCGTGAATCGTGTCATCGTATCCCCTCGGACTGCCCACTTGTTCTCTGCTGTGGGCGGCCAAGGGGGGGTACGGGTGGCTGCCAGGGAAAGTGGGAGACTTGCCCACCTTTCTGGGAGGCCGGGAGGGCCACCCGATTTTCGGAAGCCTCCTGGCCATTCCGGGAGGGCAGGCAAGTATGCTTCATGCAACCAAACTGCATCATACATTGCATCGTCCAATCTAATGTGCAGCACATCAGATGGGACGATGCAACGCACACACTACACTATGGTCATGCAGTGGTTGTAGGTACCAGGGCCCTCATTCCGAGTCGTTCGCTCGGTATTTTTCATCGCATCGCATTGAAATTCCGCTTAGTGCGCATGCGCAATATTCGCACTGCGACTGCGCCAAGTATCTTTGCTATGAAGATAGTATTTTTACTCACGGCTTTTTCATCGCTCCGGCGATCGTTATGTGATTGACAGGAAATGGGTGTTACTGGGCGGAAACAGGCCGTTTTATGGGAGTGTGGCTGAAAACGCTACCGTTTCCGGAAAAAACGCAGGAGTGTCCGGAGAAACGGGGGAGTGGTTGGGCGAACGCTGGGTGTGTTTGTGACGTCAAACCAGGAACGACAAGCACTGAACTGATCGCACAAGCAGAGTAAGTCTGGAGCTACTCTAAAACTGCTAAGTAGTTTGTGAGCGCAATATTGCGAATACATCGGTCGCAATTTTAAAATGCTAAGATACACTCCCAGTAGGCGGCGGCTTAGCGTGTGTAACTCTGCTAAATTCGCCTTGCGACCGATCAACTCGGAATGAGGGCCCATGATCGCACAAAAAATCGTGTAGACATAATTTTGGCTTATTCCATAGTCTTAGATAGAATATTGGATTCTTCCACTTACAAGTCTGATCTCGTTATATAAATTGTGCTGTGTTTTTGACACTGTGAAAATGTACCTGCTTTGTCTATTTTTATCAGTATTGCAGTAACTACGCATTGTTTCTCCATAGCAAGAACCATAGTAGAATCAAATTCCCGAAGACTGAACAAAGATTTTCAGGGTTTGGTTTAGTAACTCATTTTGCGTGACTGACTTTACTGCTTTATGACACCTTAAGGACATTGCCAGCACCTTTACCAAGTTAGATAAGCACGCTATGCCTCTAAAAAAGTGTGTTGTGTAAGCTGTTATTCAATGAACTGACAGCACTGAGGCAAAGGTGAGTCTGGTTACCCGTATGGATTGTCCCTGACACAGCTGCTGGAGAGATATAAACAAACGTTCCTAAACACACAATACACGTATACCCTTTGGCCTATTGAACCACATTCTGGAGATTAAATATATACAGTATTTTGGCCATCACTGAAACACTGCTTATAGTTCGGAATGTAATAATATTTCTCCTAAATATCTATCTATCGATCTGTGGGGGTAATTCAGACCTGATCCCTGGGCTGCTAATTTTGCTGTCCTGCATTCAGATCGGGGTCAGAGCTGATGTCAGACACCCTCCCTGAAGATGCTTGGGAATGCCTGCGTTTTTCCGGACCTTACCAGTAAACGGTCAGTTACCACCCACAAACGGCTTCCTCCGGTCAATCACCTTGCGAACGCCCGTGCAATCGGATTTTTTGCACCATCCCATCGCTGACCTGCGATGCCCTTTGTTTCTGTCCGACTCCGCACGCGCCTTGCGGTGCATGCCCATGCGCAGTTAGTACCTGATCGCCCGCTGTGCGAAAACACACAGCAGCTATCAGATCTGAATGACCCTCTATCTATCTATCTATACATATCTATCTCTCTATCTATCTATCTCTCTATGTGATATGCGGTGAGGGGAGCAGGGCATTTCCTGTCATACTAACGTATACGCCAGAGTTTTGACTGTATAAAGTATATGAAAAATACTAAGAATATGTTAGAAATAATAAGAATTTACTTACCGATAATTCTATTTCTCGTAGTCCGTAGTGGATGCTGGGAACTCCGTAAGGACCATGGGGAATAGCGGCTCCGCAGGAGACAGGGCACATCTAAAGAAAGCTTTAGGATCACCTGGTGTGCACTGGCTCCTCCCCCTATGACCCTCCTCCAAGCCTCAGTTAGGATACTGTGCCCGGACGAGCGTACACAATAAGGAAGGATTTTGAATCCCGGGTAAGACTCATACCAGCCACACCAATCACACTGTACAACTTGTGATCTGAACCCAGTTAACAGCATGATAATAGAGAAGCCTCTCGAAAAGATGGCTCACTACAAGAATAACCCGAATTTTTTGGTAACAATAATTATGTACCAGTATTGCAGACAATCCGCACTTGGGATGGGCGCCCAGCATCCACTACGGACTACGAGAAATAGAATTATCGGTAAGTAAATTCTTATTTTCTCTGACGTCCTAGTGGATGCTGGGACTTCCGTAAGGACCATGGGGATTATACCAAAGCTCCCAAACGGGCGGGAGAGTGCGGATGACTCTGCAGCCCCCAATGAGAGAACTCCCGGTCCTCCTCAGCCAGGGTATCAAATTTGTAGAATTTTACAAACGTATTTGCTCCTGACCAAGTAACTGCTCGGCAAAGTTGTAAAGCCGAGACCCCTCGGGCAGCTGCCCAAGATGAGCCCACCTTCCTTGTGGAGTGGGCATTTACAGATTTTTGGCTGTGGCAGGCCTGCCACAGAATGTGCAAGCTGAATTGTACTACAAATCCAACGAGCAATAGTCTGCTTAGAAGCAGGAGCACCCAGCTAGTTGGGTGCATAGAGGATAAACAGCGAGTCAGATTTCCTGACTCCAGCCGTCCTGGAAACATATATTTTCCGGGTCCTGACAACGTCTAGCAACTTGGAGTCCTCCAAGTCCCTAGTAGCCGCAGGCACCACAATAGGTTTGGTTCAGGTGAGACGCTGAAACCACCTTAGGGAGAAACTGAGGACGAGTCCTCAATTCCGCCCTGTCCGAATGGAAAATCAGATAAGGGCTTTTACAGGATAAAGCCACCAATTCTGACACGCGCCTGGCCCAGGCCAGAGCCAACAGCATGACCACTTTTTCTGTGAGATATTTTAACTCCACAGATTTAAGTGTGTCAAACCAATGTGACTTTTGGAACCCAAAAACCACCTGGAGATCCCAAAAGTGCCACTAAAGGCACAAAAGGAGGCTGTATATGCAGTACCCCTTTAACAAATGTCTGAACTTCAGGGACTGAAGCTAGTTCTTTTTTGGAAGAAAATTGACAGAGCCGAAATTTGAACCTTAATGGACCCCAATTTCAGGCCCATAGATACTCCTGTTTGCAGGAAATGTAGGAATCGACCCAGTTGAATTTCCTCCGTCGAGCCTTACTGGCCTCGCACCACGCAACATATTTTCGCCAAATGCGGTGATAATGTTTTGCGGTTACATCCTTCCTGGCTTTGATCAGGGTAGGGATGACTTCATCCGGAATGCCTTTTTCCTTCAGGATCCGGCGTTCAACCGCCATGCCGTCAACGCAGCCGCGGTAAGTATTGGAACAGACAAAGTCCTTGCTGGAGCAGGTCCCTTCTTAGAGGTAGAGGCTACGGATCCTCCGTGAGCATCTCTTGAAGTTCCGGTTACCAATTCCTTCTTGGCCAATCCGGAGCCACTAATATAGTGCTTACTCCTCTCCATCTTATCAATCTCAGTACCTTGGGTATGAGAGGCAGAGGAGGGAACCCATACACTGATTGGTACACCCACGGTGTTACCAGAGCATCTAAAGCTATTGCCTGAGGGTCCCTTGACGTGGCGCAATACCTGTCGAGTTTTTCCCAACGGTTTATAATCATGTGGAAGACTTCTGGGTGAAGTCCTTACTCTCCCGGGTGGAGGTCGTGCTGAGGAAAACTGCTTCCCAGTTGTCCACTCCCGGAATGAAAACTGCTGACAGTGCTATCACATGGTTTTTCGCCCCGCGAAGAATCCTTGCAGCTTCTGCCATTGCCCTCCTGCTTCTTGTGGCACCCTGTCTGTTTACGTGGGTGACTGCCGTAATGTTGTCCGACTGGATCAACACCGGCTGACCTTGAAGCAGAGGTCTTGCTAAGCTTAGAGCATTGTAAATGGCCCTTAGCTTCAGGACATTTATGTGAAGTGATGTCTCCAGGCTTGACCATAAGCCCTGGATATTCCTTCCCTGTGTGACTGCTCCCCAGCCTCGCAGGCTGGCATCCGTGGCCACCAGGACCCAGTCCCGCATGCCGAATCTGCGGCCCTCTAGAAGATGAGCACTCTGCAACCACCACAGGAGGGATACCCTTGTCCCTGGTGACAGGGTTATCCGCTGAAGCATCTGAAGATGCGACCCGGACCATTTGTCCAGTAGGTTCCACTGGAAAGTCTTGCGTGGAATCTGCCGAATGGGATTGCTTCGTAGGAAGCCACCATTTTTACCCAGAACCCTTGTGCATTGATGCACTGAGACTTGGTTCGGTTTTAGGAGGTTCCTGACTAGCTCGGATAACTCCCTGGCTTTCTCCTCCGGGAGAAATACCTTCTTTCTGGACTGTGTCCAGGATCATCCCTAGGAACAGAAGACAAGTCGTCGGAACCAGCTGCGATTTTGGAATATTGAGAATCCAATCGTGCTGCCGCAACACTACCTGAGGTAGTGCTACACCGATCTCCAACTGTTCCCTGGATCTCACCCTTATCAGGGAATCGTCCAAGTAAAGGATAACTAAAATTCCCTTCCTTCGAAGGAATATCATCATTACGGTCATTACTTCAGTAAAGACCCGGGGTGCCGTGGACCATCCCTACGGCAGCGTCTGAACTGATAGTGACAGTTCTGTACCATAACCTGAGATACCCTTGGTGAGAAGGGTAAATTTTGACATGAAGGTAAGCATCCTTGATGTCCCGAGACATCATGTAGTCCCCTTCTTCCAGGTTTGCAATCACTGCTCTGAGTGACTCAATTTTGAATTTGAACCTCTGTATGTAAGTGTTCAAAGATTTTAGATTTTAGATTTTAAAATCGGTCTCACCGAGCCGTCTGGCTTCGGTACCACAATAGTGTGGAATAATACCCCGTTCCCTGTTGCAGGAGGGGTACCTTAATTATCACCTGCTGGGAATACAGCTTGTGAATGGCTTCCAAAACTGCCTCCCTGTCAGCGGGAGACGTCGGTAAAACAGACTTTTGGAAACGGCGAGGGGAATACGTCTCGAATTCCAATTTGTACCCCTGAAATATTACCTGAAGGATCCAGGGGTCTACTTGCGAGTGAGCCCACTGCGCACTGAAATTCATTGAGAACGGGCCCCCACCGTGCCTGAACTTGTAAAGCCCTAGCGTCATACTGAGAGCTTGGCAGAGGCGGAAAAGGGTTTCTGTTCCTGGGAACTGGCTGATCTCTGCAGCCATTTTCCTCTCCCTCTGTCACGAGCAGAAAAGAGGAACCCTTTTGTCCGCTTGCCAACCAGGACTGCGCCTGATAATACGGCGTCTTATTTTGAGAGGCTACCTTTTTTAAGGCAATACTTCCAAATGCCGTTTGGAATCCGCATCACCTGACCACTTTACTGGTATAATTGGACAACGCACTTATACTTGATGCCAGTCGGCAAATATTCCGCTGTGCATCATGCATATATAGAAATGCATCTTTTAATTGCTCTATAGGCAATAATATACTGTCCTTATCTAGGATATCAAATTTCCAGTCAGGGAATCCGACCACGCCAACCCAGCACTGCACATCCAGGCTGAGGCGATTGCTGGTCGCAGTATAACACCAGTATGTGTGTAAATACATTTTAGGATACCCTCCTGCTTTCTATCAGCAGGATCCCTAAGGGCGGCCATCTCCAGAGAGGGTAGAGCCCTTGTTCTTACAAGCGTGTGAGCGCCTTATCCCCCTTAGGGGGTGTTTCCCAACGCACCCTAACCTCTGGCGGGAAAAGGTATACTGCCAATAACTTTTTAGAAATTATCAATTGTTATCGGGGGGAAACCCACGCATCATCACACACCTCATTTTATTTCTCAGATTCAGGAAAACTACAGGAAGTTTTTCCTCACCAAACATAATACCCCTTTTTTTTTTGGTGGTATTTATATTATCAGAAGTGTAAACTTTTTCCATTGCCTCAATCATGCAATGTGTGGCCCTATTGGAAATCACGGTTGTCTCTTCACCGTCGACACAGGAGTCAGTATCCGTGTCGGCGTCTGTATCTGAGGTAACGGGCGCTTTAGAGCCCCTGCATGAGACGTCTGGACATGCACAAGCTGAGTAGCCGGCTGTCTCATGTCAACCACTGTCTTTTATACAAAGCTGACACTGTCACGCAATTTCAACAGTACATCCACTCAGGTGTCGACCCCCCAGGGGGTGACAACACTATTACAGACACTCTACTCCGTCTCCTCATCATTTTTCTCCTCATACATGTCGACACAAACGTACCGACACACAGCACACACAGGGAATGCTCTGATAGAGGACAGGACCCCACTAGCCCTTTGGGGAGACCGAGGGAGAGTTTGCCAGCACACACCAGAGCGCTATATATATACAGGGATAACCTTATATAAGTGTTTTTCCCTTTATAGCTGCTGTATTGTTTATACTGCGCCTAATTTGTGCCCCCCTCTCTTTTTTAACCCCTTTCTGTAGTGTAGTGACTGCAGGGGAGAGCCAGGGAGCTTCCCTCCAACTGAGCTGTGAGGGAAAATGGCGCCAGTGTGCTGAGGAGATAGGCTCCGCCCCTTTCTCGGTGTCCTTATCATCCGTTTTCTTGTATGTTTTGGCAGGGGTTAAATGCATCCATATAGCCCAGGAGTTATATGTGATGCATTTATTTTAGCCATAAAAGGTTTTCTATCGATTTATTGCGTCTCAGGGCGCTGCCCCCCCAGCGCCCTGCACCCTCAGTGACCGGAGTGTGAAGTGTGCTGAGAGCAATGGCGCACAGCTGCGGTGCTGTGCGCCTACCTTTATCTGAAGACAGGAAAGTCTTCTGTCGCCGATTTTTCCGGACCTCTTCGCTCTTCTGGCTCTGTAAGGGGGCCGGCGGCGCGGCTCCGGTGACCCATCCAGGCTGAACCTGTGATCGTCCCTCTGGAGCTAATGTCCAGTAGCCTAAGAAGCCCAATCCACTCTGCACGCAGGTGAGTTCGCTTCTTCTCCCCTTAGTCCCTCGATGCAGTGAGCCTGTTGCCAGCAGGTCTCACTGAAAATAATAAACCTAAACTAAAACTTTCACAAAGAGCTCAGGAGAGCCCCTAGTGTGCACCCTTCTCGTTCGGGCACAAAAATCTAACTGAGGCTTGGAGGAGGGTCATGGGGGGAGGAGCCAGTGCACACCAGGTGATCCTAAAGCTTTCTTTAGATGTGCCCTGTCTCCTGCGGAGCCGCTATTCCCCATGGTCCTTATGGAGTTCCCAGCATCCACTAGGACGTCAGAGAAATCTTCTTTGTATTATAATAATTTTTATAGTCAAAACTTTGGAGATGTTCCTAGGACCTTAGCAAGGTCTACTCTGGAACAGATGAAGGCTGCACTGTCCAGGCTTATTTATAGAAAATATATATTGTGGTCAAAAATAGAGCAAACTTAGCATAACAATGTTTTCGACAGCTGCAGGTGGCGATACCCATTCACCACAGCAGGTTGGGGTTTACAAAAATAAATACAAATAATCCTGCACTTGTCCTAGGGATCTGTGTTAAGCTGCACTCCGTTGGTTTTACCAGTGGGCATCAATGGCAATTTAGAAAACACTGTTAAAAAAAATCATAGACTATTATATATCTTGACCTGTAAAATGTCCCCTAGCAATGCCTGTTGGTCTGTAAATGACGTGCCTTCGTAAATGAACCCCATTCACTAACTTGATAATCATATTATTATTATTATTATTATTATTATTCAAAAGAGGGGGTAAAAAGGGGAGAATATTGAAGAGCAAAATGGGGAATATTTCATAATAATAGGAAGAGAGGGGAAGGGAACACACACCAATATGGTCAAAACCATAAATTGTAAATCGCAGTCATGGCAAGTGAAAGAAAATGACATTTTTATAGAAAGGAAGAAGGACTCATTGACAGTGTGTAAAATGTAAGCACCCTTAATCCTCAATGTATTGCCCGTAATAATGACCATAGAGACACCTTTATTATTTGATCAGAAGAGGCTGCGGACAAGTATTCATGGTAAGTTGCCATTTTTTTATGAAATTGAACATCTTTCTCTATGTACAGCAAAGCAGTACTTCTCACATATAGGGCTAGATGCATCATCGCTTGGACAGTGATAAAATAAAAAAGAGAAAAGGCACCAGCCAATCAGCTCCTAACTACCATGTCACAGGCCCTGTTTGAAAGATGACAGTTAGGAGCTGGTTGGCTGGTAGTCCATCACTTTCCATATGATCACTCTCCAAGCGATGATGCATCTAGCCCAGTATATGATAGCAAGCAGTTCTGCTGTTTCTACTCGCAAGGAGGTGTTGGTTGGGTTTAAGCCATTTATGCAAAATTGATTTCCTTGGCAATTTTAGAGTTACCACTAAAAGGGGAACAGAGGCAGGGGTTATGAGAGTGGGGAACCAGTAATCAACAAGCTATAATAAAGGCTTCCCAAGAGTGTGGCACCATTATACCAGAATTCTGTTGAAAATGTCCCCATCATTTTGGGAGGGACATTCACTAGAGGCAAGAGCAGGAGCTGCGACCACGGCTGAGGAAGGCGGCAGTGGCGGCATGAAACCCCCGACAACAAGCAGGTACTATGTGCGTGAGCTCACATTGTGAGGGATATTGTAAGCTGGCAGGGCATAACTGTGGGGCATATTATGTTGCAAGAAGCATTACTGAGTGGAGCATATGGTGCAAGGGGTATTACAGTGTGGGCCATATGGTGCAAGGGGCATTACTGTGTGGGGCATATGGTGCAAGGGGCATTACTGTGTGGGACATATGGTGCAAGGGGCATTACTATGTGTGGCATAATATGGCACAAGGGGCATTACTGTGTGGGGCATATGGTACAAGGGACATTACTATGTGTGGCATAATATGGCGCAAGGGGCATTACTGTGTGGGGCATAATATGGTGCAAGGTGCATTACTGTGTGGGGCATAATATGGTGGAATTTTTTATTTCCTGTGGTGGATGAGGTCTGGGGGGTGCAGGGTCAAAAACTGGGGTGCAAGGTAGTCTTTTCCAGTGAGGCCACATCCATTGTAGCAAAGCCACACACCCTTTTTGCAGGCTCATACACTGAAGGCTAATATTTACATTTTAAAATGTATATTTGGGGGGGGCGCATTTTTTTACTGTTCGCACTGGGAGCCAAATTGTCTAGAAACAGCCCTAAAATTGCCCGTAGCAGCCAGATTCTAGCTACTATCTTATAGAAGGTCCTAGATTAATGATAAGTAGACTCAGATTGGTAGCTATGGGCAACATCTTCTTTTCTATAAACCTGCACTTAAGTAAATATACCCCGTAGACTCTTAACAAATTTGATGTGAGTCTTCTAAACAGAGCTGTAAGTCGACATTCTGGTTACCTGTGCCAGGAAGAGAATTGGTAGTAACCTGTGCCGAGCGCAGTGGTAACGGAGCGAGGCACCTAGCCCGAAGCATGGCGAGCGAAGCGAGCCATGAGAGGGAACATAGTGCACTAATTGGGGTTCCCGGTCACTGTACAGAGAAGACGACACCAATTTTTTTTTTTAAACTCATGTCAACCTTTTGACCTGTCGACATAGAACATGTCAACCTAGAAACCCTGTCGACCTAGTTACTGTCGACCAATACTGGTCAACCTAGACACTGTCGACCTAAGTGTGGTCGACCTTCCATACCCAACCCTTATTGAGGCACTCTGTACAACATTGCCTTGTAGTTCATTTTCTACACTAGTCTCATTTTTTTAAACTAGAGATTCAAGTAAATCCAGTTATAATTGATGTATAAAATGTATACAGTATGTAGGATAGCTGTAACTTGGTAGCATTGCTGCTGGTTACTGTGACATCACACCTAGTCTATGACATAATTTGCCTGTGACATCACAATGCTTCTTCCTGTAACATTCTATCTACAGCTGCAGAAGTTTCCAATTACCATGCAGGAAGACAGGTAGGAGGAGGTGAGTCCTACATAGCAGGGTATGATGGAGGGTGGTAAGGAATACAGAGTGCAGTATAGCCAGCTCAAAGGCAAGACAAGATAGACAGAACAGGGAATATACTGTAGGTGCAAGGACACATAATTTGGAGAAGCTCAGGAAGGAATGACCTATTTAGGAATAAAAATGTAGCTTCACAGAAATAAAGATGGCAGTATGGAGGATAAGCACACATACAGGGGATGCAGATAAGTCTCTATGACACAGGATCTTGCCGTGGGATAAAAAAACTAAATAAAATAGATAAATGGCAAATTGATAAATGTTAACGTATGTTTGGTTTAAGGGAAATTGGAAAAGTTGTTGACTCATATACATTTTATTGTACTTAAACTAGTACTATGCTAAGAGATAGTCTTTTGGGTTTTTTTTAAATCATAATTTGGCAAAGTTCTGGCAAAGAGATTTGCAGAGTGTCGGGTGACCGGCAAAGTGATCTGCAAAGTGTCAGTTGAAGACGACGAGAGGGGTCACAGAGGCAGCAAGGACTGGAGGATAACATGCAGGAGGTACGTTACCATACTTGTGTAAGTGTGTGTGTGTGTGTGTGTGTGTGTGTGTGTGTGTGTGTGTGGGAGGTATTGAGAGCACAGTACAAAACAGAGACTACAGTATGGTGGGGGAGAGCGGACAATACAAAACATGAAGAAGGGGGCAACTCAGTATAGGACATACAGATGGTGTGGGACGGGCAGTGGCGGTGCTAGGGTGTTCGGTGCCCCCTTGCAAACTAAAAAGTTGAGTGCTTCCTATACTTTGTAAAGTGACAGCAAGCTGTCTGAAAAAGGGGTGTGGTCTCACAAAGGGTTGTGGCCAAACAATAATACTCCAATTTCAAATTACGCCACACAATTGCACAATCTTATTCACATTACACCGCACGTAGTGCCCGATTCATAGTACGCCATATAGTGTCCCTTATTCACATTACATCACACAGCAGCGCCCCCTAGTCACATTATGCTACACAGTAGTGCCCATTACACACATAATGCCCACAGTAGTACTGCTGCTTGTACACATTATGCCCACAGTAGTTCCCCTTATATGCATAATGTCTACAGTAGTAATGCCTCTTTCTATGTCATCCTAGAGGATGTTGGGGGCACCAAAAGAACCATGGGGTATAGACGGGATCCGCAGGAGACATGGGCACTTTAAGACTTTCAAAAGGGGCGTGACCTGGCTCCTCCCTCTATATGCCTCCCCAGACTCAGTTTAGAAAATGTGCCCTGTGAGACGGAGGCACTCGGGGGAGCTCTACTGAGTTTTTCTGATAAGAGTTATGTTAGGTTTTTTATTTTCAGGGAGGTCTGCTGGCTATAGCCTCCCTGCTTCGTGGGACTGAGGGGAGAGCAGTCTAGACCCACTTCTAATGAGTTTCAGGGCTCTGCTGCTGCTGACAGGATGCCTCCGCACCTGAGGGGAGATGAACGCCGGGTACTCTCAGATGCTCGCTCCCACAACCTGCCGTCACCCCCTTTCAGAGCCAGAAGTCAGAAGACAGGTGAGTATGTAGAAGAAAAGAAGACTTCTCTTCACTAAGAAGGCATTACAGAGGTACCGCACAGCGAGTGCACAGTGCGCGCTGTGCTCCCATACAGTACACACCGCTGGGTGCAGGGCGCTGGGGAAGGGGCGCCCTGGGGAGCCTGTTTACCTCAGAAAAGCTGGCTAGTGGGACTAAAAGTGCCTAGGCACAGTCCAAAACCCCCGCCAGGATAAATAAATGTATATTTAAGCGGGACGAAGCGCGCCATTATGGGGGCGGAGCTTCTTCCTCACTGCTCACTCGGCGCCATTTCCTCCTCCACACAAGCAGCGCTGGTCCTTCCTCACAAGCAGCAAGTAAAAGGGGCATAAGAAAACGAGGGGGGGGGGCAGAATTAATAGATAAATTTAGCGCTGCAGCTCTGGGGCACTTGAGGGTGTTTTCAGACCTGCATTTTGGCGCTGGGGTGTGAGCTGGCTTTTTCCCTTTGTGTTCCCTGACAGGCTTTGAATTGGGTGCTGTTTTCAGTGGACGACATGTCTGGAACAGATTATTCCTCTCAGGGGAATAATTTATTGGGGACACCAAATGTTTTGGGGGTGGCCCTGTTGGCACTGCCGACTGCTGACTGGTTATCTACTTTGAATGCTTTAAATGCTAATGTCACTCTTTTAAATCGAAAGTTTGATCAGTCTGAATCTCAAATCCAAGTGTGGAAGAGGACGCTTTATTGCAGGTCCAGGGCCCTCCGGGGTCGCTCAAACGTGGTGTTGACCAATTAGTTGACACAGATACTGACACAGACTCTGAGGCTGATGTCGACTATGCTGATTCCAGATTAGATCCTAAATTAGCTAAGAGTATCCAGTATATGACACCTCTTCATATCCAACAACATCAATCTGCTGGCTATAACAGAAACCTGGCTTACACAATCTGACACAGCCTCCCCTGCAGCACTGGCACATGGTGGTCTCCACTTTACACACACCTCCAGACCCAATAACCATAAAGGAGGAGGAGTTGGACTTTTACTTTCCCAATCTTTTGCATACACTGTTCTACCACAGGTTCCATCACTCACATTTACATAATTTGAAGTACATTCCATTAGGGTTTCCTCTCCTTTCTCTCTGCGTGTTGCAGCTATCTACCGCCCACCTGGGCATCCAAAACAATTTTTGGAAGATTTTTCTGCCTGGCTCCCTCACTTCCTATCCCCTGACATCTCCACCATTATCATGGGTGATTTCAATATTGCTATTGATTGTCCAAAATCTGCTGCGCACGCCTCCAAACTACTCTCTCTAACCTCCTCTCTTGGCCTCTCCCAATGGACTGACTCCTCTACTCATCAGGCGGGCCACTGCCTTGATCTAGTATTCACCAGACTATGCTCCGTCTCTGAACTCACTAACACTCCTTTCCCCCTCTCAGATCACAACCTTATCACCTGCATGCTCTCCTCTGTTAATTCAAACCCTGTGTTGCTGAAGTCCTCCAATCTTCCTCAAACCCGCAGAAATATTAACACAATTAATTTTCAAGAACTTTCCACTTCACTCCAACAACTGCTTTCACCTATTTCTGCATTCACCTCTCCTGAGATGGCTGTATCACACCTTAATGAGACTCTAGAACTAGCCCTTGATGAAGTGGCTCCAGCTACCCATCACACTCCACGTAGGCCTAGATGTCAACCATGGCACTCCAAATTAACAAGACAACTACAAAAACTCACACGAAAACATGAACGTCAGTGGCGTAAATCTCGGATTTCAAGTGACTTCCTCACATATAAGACTGTCTACCATTCTTATAAAAATGCCCTGGACACTGCCAAACAAACATATTTCCAAAGTCTTATCTCTGCTCAAGCCTCTAACCCCAAACGACTCTTTAATACATTTAAATCACTTCTGAATCCTCCCACACCTACCCCACCCGCCACTATCAAGGCACAGGATCTTGCTTCCTACTTCAAGGAGAAGATTGATAAGACCCGAGATGAAATGGTATGCTCTTTGGCAGCCAGTGACCTGCTCCGTTCTTTACCTGAACCCTCTGGCACTCTTTCTTCATTTGATCCCACAAATAAAGATGAAGTATCATCACTCTTCTCATCCTGCTTCTCTACTACCTCTCCTCTTGATCCTTTACCCTCACAAATAAGTAAAGCTCTGTCTCTGGTGCTCATCCCTACCTTAACTAACATCTGTAATCTCTCTCTCTCTCTACTGGTATTTTTCCTTCACTCTTCAAGCATGCAGTGATTACTCCCATTTAAAAAAAAAAAAATTCTGACCCTAATGCTCTCTCAAACTACCGCCCTATCTCTCAGCTCCCTTGTCTCTCTAAGCTACTTGAGAGACTTGCCTGCTCTCGACTCACACACTTTCTTAACTCATACACTTTGTTGGACCCACTTCAGTCAGGCTTCCGTTCCCAACATTCCACAGAGACAGCACTGACTAAAGTGGTTAATGATTTGGTCACTACGAAGTCTAAATGCCACTACTCACTACTTATTCTTCTAGATCTATCTGCTGCATTTGACACTGTAGACCACTCTCTTCTCATACAGACACTACAATCCCTAGGTCTTCAAGACACAGCCCTTTCTTGGTTCCTATCGTACCTATCTAATTGCTCCTTCAGTGTTCGCTTCTCTGAATCTACCTCCTCTTCGCTACCTCTTTCAGTTGGAGTACCGCAAGGCTCAGTCTTGGGTCCTCTGCTTTTCTCTATCTATACCTCATCTCTTGGTAAACTAATCAGCTCTTTTGGTTTTCAGTATCATCTGTACGCAGATGATACTCAAATCTACCTATCCACCCCTGACTTGTCCCTATCTGTACTGGACCGTGTCACTGAATGCCTTTCTGCCATTTCATCCTGGATGACATCTCGCCACCTCAAACTGAATATTTCAAAGACAGAGTTAATTATATTTCCACCGGCCAATAGTAGGTACCAACCTGATATCTCTATCACTGTTGAAAACTCGACTATCTACCCTACCCCACAAGCTCGCTGCCTAGGTGTCATCCTTGACTCTGATCTGTCCTTTGTTCCCCACATTCAATCTGTCTCAAGATCATGTTACATGCATCTAAAAAACATATCCAAAATACGACCATACCTTACACAAGACACTGCTAAAACTCTAATCCACGCTCTCATTATCTCCCGCATTGATTATTGCAATAGTCTCCTAACTGGTCTTCCCAAAACGAGACTCTCACCACTACAATCCATTCTGAATGCAGCGGCGAGGCTTATCTTCCTCGCTAGACGTTCATCGTCTGCAGATCCACTCTGTCAGTCCCTCCATTGGTTACCTGTACTCTACCGCATTCAATATAAAATACTTTTACTCACACACGAGGCCATTAACCAAACTACACCAACGTACATCACTTCGCTTATCACAAAATATCTCCCAACCCGACCTCTTCGCTCTTCACAAGACCTGCGTCTCTCATCCACACTCATTACTCGCTCCCACTCACGACTGCAGGACTTTCATCGGGCTGCACCCACTCTGTGGAATGCCCTACCACGCACAATAAGACTCTCCTCTAGTCTCCAAATCTTCAAGCGTTCCCTGAAAACTCACCTCTTTAGGCAAGCGTATCAAATTCCAGAACCGCCCAGATAACTTTCCTAAACCTTCCTATCAAATTGCATCCACTCTGTACAGTCCACACATATTCTCACATGTCTTCTCATTCTATGCAATAGATAGGCATATGTACACAAGGAAAGGTGCTATTTCCCTATAGATTGTAAGCTTGCGAGCAGGGCCTTCCTACCTCTATGACTGTTATCACCCAGTTTGTTATTGTTATTGTTATTTTAAATTGTAAAGCGCAACGGAATTTGCTGCGCTATATAAGAAACTGTTAATAAATAAATAAATATGATTGTAGCTGTTAAAGACATATTACATATTGATGAGGACCCTATTACACCTGAAACGAGGGCCCTTATTTACAAGGAAAAGAGACGCTCAGTTGCTTTTCCTCCATGTTTTGGACTAAATTACCTCTTTGATAGCATTTGGAACAACCCTGATAAAAATTTTCGAATTTCTAACCAGATCAAGGTGGAGTACCCCTTTCCCGTGGCTGATAGGGAAAAGTGGGAAACACCACCCACAGTTGACAAGGCCCTAGCGCGCTTGTCTAAACAGGTAGCCCTCCCTGCGGCTCAGTCGACGACCCTTAAGGAGCCGGCTGATCGTAAACAGTAGGCTACTTTGAAAGCTATTTTTACAACCACGGGGACGCAGCTTAGGCCTCTTATTGCGTCAGCGTGGGTAAGTAGCGCGATTGAAAAATGGGCTGAAAGTTTGTCTTCTGATTTGGATAATCTTGATAGGGATAGCATCCTAGTGACGCTTGGTTATATCAGGGACGCGGCTGCGTACTTGAAAGAGGCTGCAAGAGATGCTGGCCTCCTGTGTGCTAAGGCTAATGCTATGTCAGTTGCGGCTAGGCGAGCGCTTTGGACTCACCAGTGGAATGCTGACGCCGATTCCAAGAAAAATATGGAGTCCCTTCCATTTAAGGGAGGTGAACTTTTTGGTGATGGCCTTACTGATTTGGTATCGGCGGCCACCGCGGGTAAGTCAACCTGTTTACCTTATGTTCCTGCGCAACAAAAGAAACCACACTATCAAATGCACTCCTTTCGGCCCAACAAGTATAAAAGATGCCGAGGAAATTTCTTCCTTGCTACCAGAGGTAGAGGAAGGGGCAAGAGAACACCCGCCTGCTCGGGTTCCCAGGAGAAGAAGTCCTCCCCGGCTTCTGCCAAATTCACCGCATGATGCCAGGTCTTCCTTACAGGAGACCGCACTGGTGGGGGCAAGTCTAAAGCTCTTCAGTCAGGTCTGGTTGGACCCCTTGGGTGTTGCAAATTGAAACTCCAGTTTGTACCCTTGAGTCACAAGACGTTCCCCCTCGCCGTTTTTTCAAATCAACCTTATCAGCTTCGCTTCCAGACAGAGTTCTAGTCTGTGGAGCAATACAAAAATTGTGTCAAAATCAGGTTGTGGTCCCGGTTCCCCTGGCACAGCAAGGGGAGGGGTTTTATTCAAGCCTGTTTGTGGTACCAAAGCCGGATGGCTCGGTAAGACCAATCCTCAACCTGAAATCTCTAAATTTTTTCCTGAAGAAATTCAAATTCAAGATGGAGTCTGTCAGAGCGGTGATCTCCAGTCTGGAGGAGGGGGAATTCATGGTATCATTGGACATAAAGGATGCATACCTTCATGTCCCCATCTATCCCCCTCATCAAAGGTACCTCAGGTTTGCAATCCAGGATACTCATTACCAGTTTCAGACGTTGCCGTTTGGCCTGTCCACGGCTCCGAGGATTTTCACAAAAGTCATGGTAGAGATGATGGTTCTCCTCCGCAAGCGTGGAGTTACAATTATCCCATACTTGGACGATCTCCTGATAAAGGCGAGATCCAAAGACAAGTTGGTACAGGACATTGCACTGTCCCTATCGATACTGCAACAGCACGGCTGGATCTTAAACTTGCCGAAATCACAGTTAATCCCAACAACCCGGTTGGCGTTTTTAGGTATGATTCTGGACACAGTCCAGCAGAGAGTGTTCCTTCCTATGGAGAAAGCTCTGGAAATTCAGAGTTTGGTAAAACTCTTTCTGAAACCAAAAACAGTCTCCATTCATCAATGCATTTGGTTGCTGGGGAAGATGGTAGCGGCATACGAAGCCCTCCAGTTTGGGAGGTTCCATGCCAGAGTGTTTCAGTGGGACCTGTTGGACAAGTGGTCCAGATCCCACCTTCATATGCACCGGAGAATAATTCTATCTCCCAACACCAGAATCTCACTCCTGTGGTTGCTCCACAGCTCTCACCTCTTAGAGGGACGCAGGTTCGGGATCCAGGACTGGATCCTAGTGACCATGGATGCAAGTCTCCAAGGTTGGGGAGCAGTCACACAAGGGGTGACCTTCCAAGGAAGATGGTCAGGTCCACAGACTCATCTTCGCATAAACGTCCTGGAACTAAGGGCCATTTACAATGGCCTTCTGCAAGCGGAGCATCTTTTTCGAAACCAGTCTGTCCTGATCCAATCGGACAATGTGACAGCAGTAGCATACATAAACCGCCAAGGCGGCACGAAGAGCAGGACAGCCATGGCAGAGGCCACAAAGATTCTCCGCTGGGCAGAGACACATACAAGCGCTCTGTCAGCAATATTCTTTCCGGGGGTGGACAACTGGGAAGCAGAGTTCCTCAGCAGACACGATCTACATCCAGGAGAGTGGAGCCTCCATCAAGAGGTCTTCACACTAGTGACAAGTCTTTGGGGGGTTCCCCACATAGACATGATGGCGTCTCGCCTCAACAGAAAACTTCTGAAGTATTGTTCCAGGTCCAGGGACCCTCAGGCGGCGGTGGATGCACTGACGTCACCTTGGGTGTTTCCGTCGGTGTACATTTTCCCTCCGCTTCCTCTCATCCCAAAGGTTCTGAGAATTCTAAGAAAAACAAAGATTCCAGCGCTCCTTGTAGTTCCAGACTGGCCAAGGAGAATTTGGAACCTGGATCTTCAGGCGTTACTGGTCGAAGATCCCTGGCCTCTTCCTCTTCGCGAGGATCTGCTACGTCAGGGGCCGTTCGTCTATCAGGACTTACAGCGGCTACGTTTGACGGCATGGCGGTTGAACGCCAGATTTTAGGCCGAAAGGGTATTCCCAGTGAAGTCATCCCTACCCTTATTTTTTGCTAGGAAGGGGGTGACGTCAAAGCACTATCACCGTATTTGGAGGAAATATGTTTCCTGGTGCGAGTCCAAGAAAGCTCCTGTGGAGAAGTTTGACCTTGGACGGTTTCTCCTTTTTCTACAAAATGGAGTGGATGTGGGCCTTAAATTAGGCTCCATTAAGGTGCAGATTTCTGCCTTGTCAATTTTCTTTCAGAAACAATTGGCCTCACTTCCTGAGGTGCAGACCTTCGTAAAAGGGGTCCTGCACATACAACCTCCCTTTGTGCCCCCTGTGGCACCTTGGGACCTTAATGTGGTATTGACATTCCTTCAATCACATTGGTTTGAACCTTTACGTGAAGTGGAATTGAAATTCCTCACGTGGAAGGTTGTCATTTTGTTGGCATTGGCATCCGCAAGGCGGGTATCTGAGTTAGCGGCCTTGTCTCACAAGAGCCCTTATTTGATTTTCCATGAAGATAGAGCAGAGTTGAGAACTCGGCAACAATTTCTGCCAAAGGTGGTTTCCTCTTTTCATATTAACCAACCTATTGTGGTGCCAGTGGCTACTGGCGCTTTGGCTAAGGAAAAGTCTCTAGATGTGGTCAGAGCTTTGAAAATTTATGTCGCCAGAACGGCTCCAGTTAGGAAATCAGAGTCTCTGTTTATCCTGTATGCTCCCAATAAGATTGGGTGTCCTGCTTCCAAGCAGACCATTGCCCGCTGGATATGTCAAACGATTCAGCAGGCTCATTCTACGACAGGTTTGCTGTTGCCGAAATCGGTGAAGGCCCATTCCACTAAGAAGGTGGGCTCGTCCTGGGCAGCTGCCCGGGGTGTCTCGGCATTGCAACTTTGCCGAGCTGCTATTTGGTCGGGGTCAAACACATTTGCAAAATTTTACAAGTTTGATACCTTGGCTGATGAGGACCTTAAGTTTGGTCAATCGGTGCTGCAGAGTCCTCCTCACTCTCCCGCCCGCTATAGAGCTTTGGTATAAACCCCATGGTTCTTTTGGTGTCCCCAACATCCTCTAGGACGAAATAGAAAATAGGATTTTAATACCTACCGGTAAATCCTTTTCTATGAGTCCATAGAGGATGTTGGGCGCCCGTCCCAGTGCGTACTGTATCTGCAGTTTAGTTCTGGTTACACACAGGTTGTGTTATGGTTTCTTCAGCTTGTTGCTGAATTTTGTTCATGTCCGTTGACATGTGTTCAGTTGAATGCCATGTTATTCGGCATGTTTATGGCGTGAGCTGGTATAATGCTCACCTTGTTTGTTAAATCCTTTCCTCGGAATGTCTGTCTCTCCGGGCACAGTTCCAACTGAGTCTGGGGAGGGATATAGAGGGAGGAGCCAGGTCACGCCCCTTTTGAAAGTCTTAAAGTGCCCATGTCTCCTGCGGATCCCGTCTATACCCAATGGTTCTTTTGGTGTCCCCAACATCCTCTATGGACTCATAGAAAAGGATTTACTGGTAGGTATTAAAATCCTATTTATACACATACTGTATGTGCTTAGTAGTAGTCACTTATACACATAATGCCCACAGTAGAAGTGCCACTTATACACATAATGCCCACATTAGTAGTGCTGCTTATACGCATAATGTCCACAGTAGCAGTGCCTCTTATATACATAACGCCCATAGTAGTGGTGCCCCATATACACATAATGCCCACAGTAGTAGTGCCCCTATACACAATGCCCACAGTAGTGCCTCTATACACATATTGACCACAGTAGTAGTGGACCTTGTACAACTAATGCCACACTGTAGTGCCCTTTATACATAATGCTTTATACACAATGCCATAGTATTGCCCCTTATACACATAATGCTCACAGTAGTAGTGCCCCTTACATAATGTCCACAGTATTAGTGCTCCTTATACACATAATGCCCACAGTATTAGATCCCCTTATACACATAATGCCCATAGTAGTAGTGCCGCTTATACACATATAATTTCTAATATAAACAATAGTTACAGTATTTCTATCATTATGACTGTAACCTTCACACTGTGGGTATTCTATGATACTACCATGGTCCTAGCACTAGGAAAGATAAAATCTGGAGCAGATAACTTGGGTCTCTATGAGACAGGATCTTGGTTCTGGATGAAAAAGTCAATTAAATAGATAAATTGCAAGTTAATAACATTGAAAGTACATAAAAAAATGTAGTACTACAATTATACACATAGTATGTCTGACCAAGAAATCATGGTTGTTTAGATCATCATCTGGAAAAGTTCTGGCAAAGAGATTTGCAGGGTGTCGGGTGACCGGCAAAGAGATCTGCAAAGTGTAAGCTGAAGACGACAGGAGGGGTCGCCGAGGCAGCAAGGACTGGAAGCTAACATGCAGGAAGTAAGTTACCATACTTATTTAATTGTGTGTGTGGTGGGGGGTATTGAGAGCACAGTACAAAACAGAGACTATGGTGGGGAGAGTGGACAATACAAATCATGCAGAAGGGGGCAGCTCAGTATGGGACATACAGATGGTGTGGTGGCAGGGGCAGTGCTAAGGTGTTCGGTGACCCCATGCGAACTATAAATTTGAACCCTCCCATATTTTGTAAAGTGACAACGAGCTGCCTGAAAAAAAAAACAAAAGAAAACTAACAACCAATCAGGTACTATCTGTCATTTTTCAAACACAGCCTGTAACATGGCAGTTAGGAGCTGATTGGCTGGTACTTTATCTCTTTCCACTTTATCACTCTGCAGGGCTTAATACATCTCCCCCATAGAATAACCAAATGATGAAATGGAACAAAATGGTAAAGTTATGTAAAAGAGCTGTAACAAGTGACTGTTTCACTATTTTTGCATATAATAAAGGTGACATAGTCCTTTTCCTAAAGTCCTTTTGCTTACCGCACAGAGGGCATGATTCAGATGCGGACGCAAAGCTGCTGTTGTATGCAAGTGGTTCAATGCTTTTTTACTGCGCATGTGTGTAAGCTGCACTGCGCACAAGATACGATCAAGCTCATATAGACGATCCCATCGCAAAGTGATTGACAGGAAGTCGGCATTTGGGGTGGCTAACTGTACACAGGCGTGTGAGTTCTCTTCAAACACCTTTCCATGTGCACATGCATAAATTACCCATTGCGACCTGTGTTTCTGCTGGAGAGCCCTCTGTGCCTAGAAGACTTGCACAGCCTATGACTGGTCAGACTCACTCAGAGTGGACTGCGATGCAATTGCGAACGGCAAAAGATTGCATCAACGATCGCTTTAACAACCACAACTGAATCAGGCTCACAATTACACCATTATAGTTTACTATTTTATCACATCTAAGAACTAAGGGGTCAATTTAATTAGGTGCAAGTTTGTTTTACAACAGCCGCAATTTCCGTCAGCCTAAACTCACTCAAAAGTACCTGCAGCCCTATGTGGCCACAAGGAGTGCGAGTTTGGGTGCCGCTGCTGATGTTGAAACATCGCAGCAATGGCAACTTGTACCTAATTGGATTGACCCCTAAATGTTAGCAATTTATAGCTTTTATTTAGCGACGAGCGGGTTCGGTTCCTCGGAAACCGAACCCCCCCGAACTTCACCCATTTTACACGGGTCCGAGGCATACTCGGATTCTCCCGTATGGCTCGGTTAACCCGAGCGCGCCCGAACGTCATCATCTCGCTGTCGGATTCTCGCGAGATTCGGATTCTCTATAAGCAGCCGCGCGTCGCCGCCATTTTCGCTCGTGCATTGGAAATGTTAGGGAGAGGACGTGGCTGGCGTCCTCTCCGTTTATTCATTGTTGATGCAAATATTTGTGCTTGCTTATATCTTCTTAATTGTGGGGACTGGGGAGCAGCTGTATTATTAATATAGGAGGAGTACAGTGCAGAGTTTTGCTGATCAGTGACCACCAGTTTTATCCGTTCTCTGCCTGAAAAAAACGCTCCTTATCTGTGCTCAGTGTGCTGCATATATCTGTGCTCACACTGCTTAATTGTGGGGACTGGGGAGCAGCTGTATTATATAGGAGGAGTACAGTGCAGAGTTTTGCTGACAGTGACCACCAGTATACGTTGTCTGCCTGAAAAACACTCCATATCTGTGCTCAGTGTGCTGCATATATCTGTGCTCACACTGCTTTATTGTGGGGACTGGGGACCACCAGTATAATATTATATAGGAGGAGTACAGTGCAGAGTTTTGCTGACCAGTGACCACCAGTATACGTTAACTTATCTACCTGAAAAACACTCCATATCTGTGCTGCTTTGTAGTATATAGTAGGAGTACAGTGCATAATTTTGCTGACCACCAGTATATAATATATAGGAGTACGGTACAGAAGGCCACTGCTGTACCTACCTCTGTGTCGTCAAGTATACTATCCATCCATACCTGTGGTGCATTTCAGTTTTGCACAGTTTGCTGACCACCAGTATATAATATATAGCATTACGGTACAGTAGGCCACTGCTGTACCTACCTCTGTGTCGTCAAGTATACTATCCATCCATACCTGTGGTGCATTTCAGTTTTGCACAGTTTGCTGACCACCAGTATATAATATATAGCATTACGGTACAGTAGGCCACTGCTGTACCTACCTCTGTGTCGTCAAGTATACTATCCATCCATACCTGTGGTGAATTTCAGTTTTGCACAGTTTGCTGACCACCAGTATATAATATATAGCATTACGGTACAGTAGGCCACTGCTGTACCTACCTCTGTGTCGTCAAGTATACTATCCATCCATACCTGTGGTGCATTTCAGTTTTGCACAGTTTGCTGACCACCAGTATATAATATATAGCATTACGGTACAGTAGGCCACTGCTGTACCTACCTCTGTGTCGTCAAGTATACTATCCATCCATACCTGTGGTGCATTTCAGTTTTGCACAGTTTGCTGACCACCAGTATATAATATATAGCATTACGGTACAGTAGGCCACTGCTGTACCTAACTCTGTGTCGTCAAGTATACTATCCATCCATACCTGTGGTGCATTTCAGTTGTGTGCAGTATATATAGTAGTAGGCCATTGCTATTGATACTGGCATATAATTCCACACATTAAAAAATGGAGAACAAAAATGTGAAGGTTAAAATAGGGAAAGATCAAGATCCACTTCCACCTCGTGCTGAAGCTGCTGCCACTAGTCATGGCCGAGACGATGAAATGCCATCAACGTCGTCTGCCAAGGCCGATGACCAATGTCATAGTAGAGAGCATGTAAAATCCAAAAAACAAAAGTTCAGTAAAATGACCCAAAAATCAATATTGAAAGCGTCTGATGAGAGCGTAAACATGCCAATATGCCATTTACGACACGGAGTGGCAAGGAACGGCTGAGGCCCTGGCTTATGTTCATGGCTAGTGGTTCAGCTTCACATGAGGATAGAAGCACTTATCCTTTCGCTAGAAAACTGCAGTGCCACTCCTAGATGGGCCAGGTGTTTGTGTCGGCCACTTGGGTCGCTTAGCTTAGTCACACAGCTACTTCATTGCGCCTCTTTTTTTCTTTGCATCATGTGCTGTTTGGGGACTATTTTTTTGAAGTGCCATCCTGTCTGACACTGCAGTGCCACTCCTAGATGGGCCAGGTGTTTGTGTCGGCCACTTGGGTCGCTTAGCTTAGTCACACAGCTACCTCATTGCGCCTCTTTTTTTCTTTGCATCATGTGCTGTTTGGGGACTATTTTTTTTGAAGTGCCATCCTGTCTGACACTGCAGTGCCACTCCTAGATGGGCCAGGTGTTTGTGTCGGCCACTTGGGTCGCTTAGCTTAGTCACACAGCTACCTCATTGCGCCTCTTTTTTTCTTTGCATCATGTGCTGTTTGGGGACTATTTTTTTGAAGTGCCATCTTGTCTGACACTGCAGTGCCACTCCTAGATGGGCCAGGTGTTTGTGTCGGCCACTTGTGTCGCTTAGCTTAGTCACACAGCTACCTCATTGCGCCTCTTTTTTTCTCTGCATCATGTGCTGTTTGGGGACTATTTTTTTGAAGTGCCATCCTGTCTGACACTGCAGTGCCACTCCTAGATGGGCCAGGTGTTTGTGTCGGCCACTTGTGGCTTAGCTTAGCCATCCAGCGACCTCGGTACAAATTTTAGGACTAAAAATAATATTGTGAGGTGTTCAGAATAGACTGAAAATGAGTGTAAATTATGGTTATTGAGGTTAATAATACTATGGGATCAAAATGACCCCCAAATTCTATGATTTAAGCTGTTTTTGAGGGTTTTTTGTAAAAACACACCCGAATCCAAAACACACCCGAATCCGACAAAAAATTTTCAGGGAGGTTTTGCCAAAACGCGTCCGAATCCAAAACACAGCCGCGGAACCGAATTCAAAACCAAAACACAAAACCCGAAAAATGACCGGTGCACATCACTACTTTTATTATTTACTGCCCAAATTTCTATTCTGAAGGTACCCACTTATTACTATAAGAATGCCCAGAGGGAAGGGCGATCCTGAGGCCATGGTTCCCCAGAGGTTTCCCCCAAGGGTTTTTTTTCCTCTCCTGAGTGCTGAAGGATGACTCTTAGCGAGTCCAGAGGTGTAGCTTTTATGCCATAATCAATCTATTGCCGGTGCCTGCAATATATAAGAAGTAAAATAATTGCCAATTTGATCACTTTACTTCTGGGTTTAGACCCCGGCTGTGCTACTTTACATGTGCATTCGTCAGACTGCGTATGTGAGAGCAGACAGTAATGCAGAGGGATCCCCAGGATCCTTCTCCTGGGAAGATTGCATAATGTAGCCCACGAGATACAAACTCCATTCAGAAATGGCATTACCTGCCGGGCCAAGCTCAGAAATGCTTCACATTCTGGAGCTTGGTGAGTTTCGCAGTTTACCAACTGCCATAGAAACTTTTGGTGGCTGCTTCTGTGATCACAATAGGAGGAATGCAGCAGAGTTCTTCAATATTATTGCAGCCCCCAATACATACATTCAGGGGCTGTTTAATATTTGGCCTCCTACTGTTTTCTGAGATGTCGCGTAAATATTATTTGTTCAATATTCTTCATAATAAACATTTTATATTTTAGCATAAACTAAAAAATGTTTTATGTATTCATTGACTGAGTCTCCATTCTTTATTGCATGATAATTTCACAGGGTACACAAAATTATTACTGCTATGACTGTTACTGTACTGTACTGTCTGTTTCAGATGTATTAAATGAAGACAAACACTGCATGCTAGTTCCAAGTAGTCATGTTGAACAAGGCAGCCTGGACAAGAAGTCACACCCCCATCACAAGCAGCTACATCTATATAACTCACATGGCAACACTAGGTTAGATTAACATTACACAAACATCTTCCTTTTTTTTTTTTTATCGTATGCTGCAGGTATAACATAACTAACAATGCTAACAATGTCCTCCATTACTTTGTTTATTTTGAAACTATAAATCAAGTCTGTCAGGTGGCCGTGAATGACGGCCACTACGAGTAAAAACAGGAAGTTGAGTCGGAGATTAATTTCGTTGGGCAGGAGTCTGTATAACTCTAGCGGGTGATAATGATGGACTGCCATCCGGAATGTCTGCATGTTCCATGTTCTCATTTTCTCCATATTCAGGTATAACAATCTGTGGCCTTTCAAATTCCTGATTCACCATTGGCGCAACCGGCTCCATAATCAAGCCAGGAACGGAATGCCCAACATTCTTATGTAGTATTGTCCCTTCAGCTACTCGCAAATCCACACGATTGCGTCTGTACAAATTACCTTCCACATCCACAAGATATGAGCGTGGTGCAACCTTGCGCACACAGGTACCAAGTCTCCAACGGCCTGTGCGATCTCCAGGAAGGGGCTTCATGCGAATTGGCTCACCAATAGCAAGTTCAGGCAACTCCTTAGAAGATTTATCATACCCCAGCTTAGAAATCTGCTTCCTCTGCTGTAGCAATTTAGGCACACCTTGGACTACACTCGGATAGAGCAAAGTGCTGGCTACTGGTAAAGATGTCTTAAGTCTCCTTGACATCAGACGCTGTGCAGGACTAGTCCCCATGCCCTTGGTGGGTGTATTTCTCCAATGTAATATGGCCTTCCATTGGTCTGTATTATCACTGCTAGCTTTTTTGCACAAATTCTTTACTATCTTAACTGCAGACTCAGCTTTACCATTCGATTTTGGATAACGTGGGGATGAAGTAACATGCTCAAACTCCCATTCAGAGGCAAATCGTCTAAATTGTTCACATGCAAACTGCGGTCCATTGTCCGAGATCACTCTTTCAGGCTGGCCATAACGTGCAAATTGTGCCTTGCAGTGCTTTACTGTAGTCTCAGATGATAAGTCTGGGAGAAGCTCAATTTCCCAAAAATCAGAATAATGGTCCACTATTAACAGAAAGTCTTTGCCTGCATAAGTAAATAAATCCATGCTGACAATCTGCCATGGACGCACTGGTATCTCATGTGACATCATAGGTTCTTTCTGTTGTGCATGAGCATATTCATTGCACGCCGAGCAGTTACCAACATAGTTCTTAATCTCACTTTGCATGTTAGGCCAGTACAATGTATCTCTTGCTTGTCTGTAGCATGCATCACCTCCAAGATGGCTGGAATGTATGCGTGCCAGCATCTCGGATCTCAAAGATTTTGGTATGATGACTCTTGGCCCCTTGTACAAAATGCCATTCTGTACGCTTATCTCATCTCTAAATGACCAATAGTCCCTCACTATGATTGGTGTCTCTTCTTTTGAGTCCGGCCATCCAGCCAGTACAATAGACTTCAAAATCTGCAGGCTCTCATCAGTCATGGTGTGCTGCTGAACCTGCTGCAGTCGCTGATCAGTGACATTCAGATAATCTGCCTGGTTAATCTTTGCAAAGTCAGTCATTACCGGATGCATGGTGCACACTGTGTGATAACTCTGAGCTGCTCCAGAACTCCCATCCATAGCTATTGCTCTACTAAGAGTGTCACTGATATACATCTCAGGGCCTGGCTTGTAGGTGACACAGAGATTGTAATGCTGTAATGTTAACATCATACTCTGAAGTCTTTTAGGTGCACACAGAAGAGGCTTTTTAAAGATGGCAATTAGCGGTCTATGATCAGTCTCCACTGTGATCACGTCCCGGCCGTATAGAAAATAATGAAAATGGGAACAAGCAAAGACAATGCTCAAGCACTCCTTTTCAATTTGTGCATAATTCTGCTCAGTTGAAGTCAATGCTCTTGAAGCAAATGCAACTGGTTGTACTTCTTGCATCAAGCAACATCCCAGTCCGGTTTTACTCGAATCACTTTGTACAGTGACTGGCTTGGTAACATCATAATACTTCAGCACAGGTGTAACTGTGACCAAATGCTTTATTTCCTCCACAGCCTTATCATGCTTTGGAAGCCAGTGCCATATCGAATCTCTGTCCAGAAGCCTGCGCAGGGGTTCACATACCTCTGAGAGGCGAGGCATAAATTTGGCCAAATATGTCACAAACCCAATCAAACGTTGCACGGACTTTACATCAGTGGGCTTTGGCATTTCCAAGACAGCTCTAACTTTTTCAGGGTCAACTTTCAAACCTTCAGAGGACAGGATATGACCATGAAAATGAACCTCTTTCAACTTAAATTGCAGTTTCTTCACACTAAGTCTTAATTTCACTTGTCTGCAACGATCCAATAGCGCTAGCAACTTGCGGTCATGATCAGCCTCCGCTTCCTTTACTGTCTCGCCACAGCCAACCACAAGAATATCATCTGCTATCGGCTCAATGCCGCTAAGTCCAATCAGCAATTCGTGTTGTTTTCGCTGGTAAACCTCAGGTGCTACGGAAACTCCAAAAGGAAGTTTAAGCCATCTTTTCCTACCCCAAGGGTTCCAAAAGGTTGTCATATAGCTGCTTTTTTCATCCAGCTTACATTGCAGAAATGCATCACGTGCATCAACAAGTGTAAAGACTTTTGCTTTGGGCAGCTTATATAAAACATCCTCCAATGTCGGCATAATATAATGAGATCTTCGCAGTGCTTGATTTAAAAATTTAGGATCAATACAGATTCTTAACTTGTCAGGCTTTGCCACAATGACCATATTGCTAATCCAGTCAGTTGGTTCAGTCACAGGTGCAATATGCCCATCTGCTTCATACTGATCAAGCAAAGCTTTCACTTTCGGCTTGAGGGCTATAGGCACATTGCGTGGAGCACACTGGAATGGCGGAACACTTGGATCAAGTTCAAAATGTACTTCGCCAGGAACAGACTTCACTGGCCACTTGAACACATCATCATAGGCCTCTATTATTTGCTCTTTCCTCAATGGTCCAGACAAATCATGTTCCATCTTATGTAGCTCAGAAGGAATAGTAAATTGCATCAACCCCAAACGCTCACATGTGGAACCGGACAATAATGGTTTCTGGTGGGCCTCTACAATTTCAAAAGTAAGCATGTGGGTATGTCCACTAACAATGCATTCTGTTTTGAACCGTCCCAATGATTTCATCAGCTCTCCAGAATACAGCTTCAGTTTAGTGTCACTTGGCAGTAATGGAACTCTAGGAGCCAATTTCATCTTATCTTCCAGACTCATAACATCACATGTTGCCCCTGAGTCTAATTGACATGGTTGCCTCTTATTATTCAAAGTCAGATGTGCAAACCACTTTTGGCCTTCTGATCTTATAGTACCAATACATTCTGTTGAATAAATCACCTCAGCGCTATGGGTATCCGCTCCAGATGTTTCATCTACTATGTGTACTTTCCCTGCTTTATTCCAGCTCTTGTTTGATAAGCACATTTTAGCAAAGTGATTGGTAATACCACATGATCTACAGGTTTTCCCAAATGCAGGGCACTGCTCTTTCCCTAGCCTGTGCCTATTACCACAGTATTTACAGGCCATATATTTGGCTGCTGGTGAGTTCTGCTGCCGATTTGCACACGTTGGGCTATCCAGCAAATCACCCCTGCTGTGCTGTTGTCTGTCTGTAACATTGACATTATCAATCTGTCTGTCTATTGCTCTGATTCTCTGGTCAGTGAGCTCTGCTGTGCGACACATTTCAATAGCTGCTGACAGATCTAAATTCCGCTCTCTTAGGAGACGGCGGCGTGTGTTTTCACAATTTATGCCCAATACTAATTTATCTCGTATAAGTTCATCTTTCAATGTGCCATACTCACAGGTTGCTGCCTTTTCTCTCAGCCGGGTAATACATTTATCAATGGATTCACCTTCCTCTTGTTTACTGCAGCCAAAAATATACCTTTCATAAATGACTTTTTTGCAGGCTTAAAGTATGCCTCCAATGCATCCAGGATTGCGGTTACATCTGTTTGTTGCTGCGCAGAAAGACTCAGGCTGTGCTTATAAACATGACGACATTCACTGCCCATCACTCTCCTCAGTGTGGCTGCTTGCACCTCAGCTGATTTATCATTCAGGCCTGTAGCTAAAGAAAAATCTTCAAACTCAGCTCTAAAGTTCTCCCAGTTAATGCACAAATTGCCACTCATCTGCATCCCATCAGGTGGAGGAATATTGTTGCTAGTTGCCATGTTGGTGCACTCCCACTCCAGAGAAGGCAGACAAGTTTAACACAATGGTGATTCAATCCACTTGATATCTATGCAATCCTTATCCTTTTCTTGTCACTGCAGGTTTTCTCATAAGCTTGAGCTGCTGCTCTGCCAATAATCAGCATCATTTGTGGGCTCAGGAACTTCTGACACCATGTTTCAGATGTATTAAATGAAGACAAACACTGCATGCTAGTTCCAAGTAGTCATGTTGAACAAGGCAGCCTGGACAGGAAGTCACACCCCCATCACAAGCAGCTACATCTATATAACTCACATGGCAACACTAGGTTAGATTAACATTACACAAACACTGTCCTGCTGGTGCTCCTGAACTGCCATTTTGTAGCGAGACTAATATTTTATATACAGCACTCTTGGGGAGATGTATCAAGCCTTGGAGAGAGATAAAGTAGAGATGTACAAATCACCCAATCATCTTCTGTCACTTATCCAGCACAGTGCATGAAATTATACCTGTAGTTAGAAGCATCATTTGCTTTGGGCAAATACACAACTTTATCTCTCTCTAAGTCTTGATACATCTCCCGGATAAAATCACATCTTCCTTTCACTTAATTAATAAGTTAAATTAATAATTGAATGTCTTGGAAACGGTAAAAATTCACAGTATACCATAATGTTAAAAAGGGTTTCCATCGTCCGATAACTTTCTAATAGCTTGTCAATACCCTCCTGGTACATTTACTTTGATTTATCATACACGTTTCTTCCATGCCAGACAAGGGCGGATTGGGAACTTAACGTGGCCCCTGAAGAAATATGAAAAGTGGCCTCATGTAGGTTGGAGTAAGCCAGCTATAAGTAGGGCCCAACACAAATTCAAGGTTACCAAATTGTTAGCATTAGCCTCAATGGAAGTAAGCAAGCCCAATGCAGCATGGTAGGCAGTCACAACACCAGCAGGAGGATTGTATCAAAGTAGCTGGAGATCACACCAGTAGGTGAGGCATTGTACTGGCAGGCAGAGTCAGCACACCAGGGTGACAAGTAGATACATGAAATGATTACTACTACTTAATCCAACAGCAGGGAATTCCAAAGATTAGCACCGACTTGGTAAAAGGTCATTATAAAATAGATAATTCTGACTGGGGTCTCATCCATTGTTAAACACCCACTGGTCTCACTTTTTTCCTTGCGGTGTAGATAATAAATCACAATGTCTCTGTCTACCATTTCAGTGAGAGATATTCAATACAAGGAGCATCCCAGTGACCACCATACAATGCCCATAGCAACCAACCAGGTTCTAGCTATCATTTTATAGAATATATTTGATAAATGATAGCTAGAAGCCCATTGGTTGCTATGGGCAACAAACTCTTTAGAAGGTTTGCTACATCTCTCCGTTGCCCAACTGAGCACATATCGGGCACTTATGGTAGTGCCCAAATCTCAGGTTTTCTCTCGCACCTCCATGTTGTAATGCCTATAGGACACGATGTGCTGTTGGAGCCCCTGAACTGGCATGGCTCAGATTAGGCCAAAGATAAAAAAAAAAAAAAAAAAATGTTACAGAACAGTGTTATTAGCTAATAGGGGGAGATATTGGTTACACATATAGGTCCAAGTCTTGTGTGGGCTGCAAGAAAGAGATATTTATATATAAATATCCTTGAGAAAGGGCATGTGGCCCGAAACGCATTGGTTAGTGCACATTAGAGACACCAGCCACAGCCCCCGGAAGGACGCAAGTCCAATATCTGCTGCTGGGCACACGGGAGAAGCCACAAGAAGGGAACCAGCTGAGAACAGCTTGTCATACAAGCATCCAGCATTTACCACCGAAAGGCACATTTGAGAAGCCGCAACCGGGAACCGCTGACTATACAATTACTAGTGTTAGGGAGAGATAGCGGATGTAAGTACCTGCTTCCGCTCCCACTCATCCACCAACAGTAATACATTGGAACCCTTAAAAGCATTTAATCTGCGGACTCTCTAATAGTCATACTTAAAAGAGCTGTAAACAGTATTATCTAACAATTTTTTTCCAGCAGGTGTGCGTTCACATAAAAACAAACACTCTGTTATTAATAGGGACACCACTGGGTTGCCAGGAGCGGGGATATAAGAGGTGAGGTGAGGGGAGCAGAGCCGCACCGTGCTGCAGGTGAGGTGCTGGGCGGTAAGTAATGGAGTCGCTCCCCTGCTTGCTGCTCTTGCTGGCCGTGCTGTGTGTGCTGTGGGCCACCTCCTCAGTCCACTCCCCTCCTCACTTTCTACTGCTGTCTGGAGCCCATTCTTGCCCGAAGTGCTGCTGTTGCAGTCGCTGGGGCTGACGGCTGCTGAGCCGGCCCCTGGTCATCCTACAGGGCCTGGATGAGGTGGGCTACATCCCGGGGCGGGGACCGGAGCCGGGCGGACACCGCTAACCTGGTCAGCGTTCTGGCTTAATTCCCTGGCAACGGACCACATAAGTACCCCTGCCCAGGGGCCATAAAAGGATGCGGGTAGGGGCCGCATGAAGCCCTTGGGCTTCGAGTTTAACATCCTTGCTGTATAAGTATTAGCGACAGAAGGGGTGGGGGTAGGAAACAGAGATGGCCAGGAGAATAGATGCTGGTCTTCAAAAAGGGGGGAAGCTGCAAGTGAAAGTAATTAAAACAGGTATTTGACAAGAGCTGCTAACACGCCCCCTACCCCGCAGCACTATGTGTGGAGCCCCCTCCACACACACCTAGTTACAGCCCTGCTTCTGAAGTTTAGCAGAGCCAAAAATTTTATAATATGCTCCATAGATGCTAAGAGTTGAGGTGTGCCAACTCAGGAAAGTCACGCTTCCATGCATCCTACATGCGAGACCACCAGGTGTTCTACATTTACAGGTAGAATATCATTATTCAGGAATCAACTTAAATTTGCTGGTGCAAGTGAGTGGAAAGAGAAAGTGAATGGGGATTGTGTCCAAGGGAATGGTGAAGATATTCAGGGGTAATTTGTTATATACGTAGTTCTTGGATCGGCTATACAAAAGGAATTGGAAATTGGGTATTTTGTGTTTTCCTTTAAGCTGCTGAAAATAATAAAGTCTATGTCCATGGTCAAAAACGTCCTGGATAGCTACTGTACAATCACCTTGGAACACCAAACTGCACAATAAGAAATGGTACAATGTCAAGGTTACCCCAAAGCAGCAAGTGAAGTGAGGGCTAAAACCTAAATGCTTATGTATGGCCAAACAAGCTCTGAAAATAACAGTAGTGAGAAATCCTCTAGGGCAGGGGTGGCCAGACTTTTGGATTCCGTGATGCACTCCAAAAGCTTAAAATCGGTTGTGATCCACTAAGTAGTCACATTTGTGCGTGCTCCAGAAAAGGGTGAGTGGCGTGCCATATATGGGGCATGGTCTCAAGACAAGGGACATGGGGACTGTCCCGTCGAAATCAGACATTGGTCTCCACAGAAGAAAAAAAATACATACAAATTGTCCCACAGAAAATTCCTCCAAACACACTGTCCCCCACAGGCAGAAAAAAAGGACTTTGTTCCCTACCCTGATTATAATTGGTTGCTACTGACACACCTGACTGCTGACATACTCAGCAGCCACAACCAGCAGTGACTTCAGCGTAGCAGCCAATAAGAATCAACCTGATTGACTGGTCAAATGTCTGCAATTGATGCTTTGGCCATCACTGCTCTAGGGATACAGGAGTTCGCAGAATGTAGAATGACTGCAGGTGAATAGTGAACAAACAAAGATTACTCTAAAGATGGTTTTCGTAAAATGAGATAGGTTGAAGCACCAATCAGAGATGTATCTGAAGGATGCAGCCTGGGAAATTCCATTATGTCTGAGAAATTGATTACTCCTCGTATTTTGGCTGGGCAAGTCGACTCCTAGAAATGCACAGTATTTTTAATGGTACCACATAAATTGGAGGAAAGTGCTTTTTTTTTGGGGGGGGGGGGGGGGCAGTACACTTTTATAATGGCCCTTCTGCCAAGTGAAAATAGGATTTTAATTACTTTTCTCGTAGTCCGTAAGGGATCTTGGGAATCCATTTAGTACCATGGGGTATAGACGGGTCCACTAAGAGCCATGGGCAACCCGCCCATGAGGAACCCACCGCCTAGCAGAGTGGGCTTGTACAGATTTTGGAATCGGCAAGCCTGACATGGAATAAGAATGCTGGATAGTGAGCCTGATCCAGCGAGCAATTGACTGCTTTGAAGCAGGACTCCCAATCCTGTTGGCATCATATGAAGGGCTATTGTAAGACAACGCCCCCAATTCCGACACACGTCTTGCTGAAGCCAAGGCCAATAGTGTGACGGTCTTCCACGTACGGTACTTTACGTCTACCTCCCATAATGGTTCAAACCAGTCCGATTGGAGGAACTGCAGCACCAAATTGAGATCCCAAGGTGCCGTCGGTGGCACAAAGGGAGGTTGGATGTGCAGAACATCTTTTAGGAAGGTCTGGACCTCAGGGAGAGAAGCCAATTGTTTCTGAAAGAAAATAGACAAGGCTGAAATCTGGACTTTTATGGAGCCTAGTTGTAAGCCCACATCCACTCCCGACTGCAGAACAAGCAGGAAACATCCCAGATGAAATTCCACCGCAGAATATTGTCTGCTGTCACACCAAGAAACATATTTTTTCCAGATACGATGGTAATGTTTAGACGTTACCCCCTTCCTGGCTTGGATCATAGTTAGGATGACCTTGTCAGGAATCCCTCTCCTGGCTAGAATCAGCCGTTCAACTTCCATGCCGTTAAATGTAGCTGCGGTAAGTCTTGATAGATGAATGGGACCTGTTGCAGAAGATCCTCACGAAGAGGCAGAGGCCACGGATCTTCGATCAGCATCTCGAGAAGATCTGCATACCAGGCCCTTCGTGGCCAGTCCGGAGCAATGAGGATTGCTTGAAACTTTTCCCTTTTTATTCTTTTTTTAATTCTCGGGACCAGGGGAAGTGGAGGAAACACGTGACACCAGCTGGTAGACCTATGGAGTTGTCAGGGCGTCTACCGCCACAGCCTGTGGGTCCCTCGACCTGGAACAATATCGCTTGAGCTTCTTGTTGAGTCGAAAGGCCATCATGTCTATTTGTGGATATCCCCACCGACACGTCAACCACCGGAACACCTCTGAAGGCCAAATTCCCCTGAGTGCAGGTCGTGTCTGCGGAGGAAGTCTGCTTCCCAGTAGTCTACTTCCAGAATGAAGACCGCCGACAACGCCACCGCGTGTTTTTCCGCCCAGAGGAGAATTTTTGACACCTCTGACATTGCGGCTCGGCTTTTCGTTCCGCCCTGTCGGTTTATGTACGTCACCGCCGTCACACTGTCCGACTGGACCTGAATGGCCTGATTCTGAAGAAGAAATGAGGCCTGCAGAAGGGCATTGTAGATGTTTATTGGAAGGACGACTTCCTGACTTGACCATCTTCCCTGAAACTGAACCCCCTGGGTGACTGCGCCCCAACCTCTGAGGCTTGCATCTGTGGTTAGCAGAATCCAATTCTGAATCCCGAACCTCTGACCCTTGACTAGGTGAGAAGTTTGTAGCCACCACAGGAGGGAGATCCTGGCTTTTGGGGACAGACAAATCCTCTGGTGCATGTGAAGATGTGATCCAGACTATTTGTCCAACAGATCCAGCTGGAAGGGTCTGCGTGAAACCTTCCTTATTGAAGCGCCTCGTAAGAGGCCACCATTTTTCCCAGAATGTGTATGCAGAGATGAACCGAGATTGTGGTTGGCTTCAGGATGGCCCGAACCATTGACTGGATTATCATTGCCTTTCCCAAGGAAAGGAATACTTTCTGAGACTCTGTGTCCAGTATCATTCCCAGAAAATGAAGCTTCTGCGTTGGTTCTAGGTGAGATTTTGGAAGGTTCAGAATCCACCCATGATCCAGGAGTAGTCTGGTTGAGAAACCAATGTTCTCCAACAACTGCTCCCTGGATGGTACCTTTATCAGAAGATCGTCCAGGTATGGAATTATGTTCACTCCCTGCTTGCGGAGCAGTAACATCATCTCTGCCATCACCTTGGTGAACACCCTCGGTGCCGTGGAGAGACCAAATGGCAGGGCCTGGAACTGGTAGTGACAGTACTGCAGTGCAAACCATAAATAAACTTGATGAGGCGGCCAGATCAGAATATGAAGGTACGCATCCTTGATATCCAGAGACACTAGGAATTCCCCCTCCTCCAGACCTGAGATCACCACTCTCAGAGACTCCATCTTGAATTTGAACACTCGTAAGTACGGATTCAATGACTTGGAGGTTCAGAATCGGTCTTACAGAACTTCCGGCTTCGGTACTACAAACAAGCTGGAATAGTAACCCTTGTTTTGTAGATGAGGTGGAACTGAAACAATGACCTGGGTCTGTAACAGTTTTCGAATGGTGTCCTGTAAGGTTATTCTTGCCTCTTGTGAAACTGTTAAGCCTGATCTGAAGAATCTGTGAGGTGGGAGCTCCTGGAACTCCAGTCTGTAGCCCTGGGATAAAAGGTCTATAACCCAGGGATCCTGGCACAATCTTGTCCAGACGTGACTGAAGAATTTTAGCCGGGCTCCCACCTGCCTGTCTTCCAGGCATCGCGGCCCACCGTCATGTGGAAGGTTTTGAGGAAGCACAGCCTGAGCTCTGTTCCTGTGAACCGGCAGTAGCTGGTTTTCGTTTTTTACCTCTAGCACCTCTAATGGTAGTAGAAGAACCTCTGGACATGCCCCTAAACGTGGCAGTCCGAAAGGACTGTAAATTGGATCCTGAATAGGCCTTCCTAGCTGGGGGAGATGCAGAAGGTAGGTATGTGGACTTACCCGCAGTAGCTTTGGAGATCCATTTGTCTAGTTCATCTCCAAATAAGGCCTCACCTGTGAAAGGTAGGCCCTCCACACCTTTCCTCGAGTCCATGTCCTCAGTCCACTGGCGTAGCCATAAGCCCCTGCGTGCTGACACTGCCATAGCTGTAGTGCATTCATTAAGCAAGCCTATCTTTTTTATGGCTTCCACCATAAAGTTTGCAGAGTCCTGCATATGTTGCAGGAGCAAAATAATCTCCTTTTGAGGTAAGGTATCTAACCTCTCAATTAGGTTACCCGACCATTTAGCAATGGCTCGCGTAATCCACCCACATGCTATAGTGGGTCTCTGGGTCACCCCAGCAGCTGTATACAAAGATTTGAGCGTAGTCTCAATTTTGCGATCAACCTCGGCTTTTAGGGAGGCTGCACCCAGGACAGCCAATACAATTTTCCGTGAGAGCCTGGAGACTAATGCATCCATTATCAGTGGATTTTCCCATTTTTTCCTATCCTCAGGAGGAAAAGGAAAAGATGATAACAACCTTTTAGGGATTTGAAATTTCTTATCTGGATTAACCCACTTTCTTTAAACAGGGTATTGAGTTCCTTTGACACAGGAAAAGTAGCTGAGGATTTTTTCTTTATATTAAAGTAAGATTCCTCACTCTCCTAGTCACCTTATCAGGGATATTGAGGGCTTCCCTGATAGCATCTATGAGAGCATCTATTCCCTGCGACAGAGTACCCTCCCCCACCTCTGAGTCCACCTCACCCTTCTCCATTTCTAACTCCTCATCAGAGTCAGAGTGCAGGATATTGGCCAAAGAATGTTTTTGCGGACAATTGGCAGGTGACTGAGATGCTGGTCTGGGTCCTTTTTTATAGCCATAGACTGTCTTAAGTGTTGCGTCTCTTTATCATTCCAAGATAATTAAGTAGAAATGGTGGAAATCATTCCCCTAATGGAGTCCAACCACGCTGGTTCTGCCCCACTAGCCTGGGAAGGGAAACTACACTGAGTACACACCATTGAAGAGGAACACTGTGCCTTATGTGAAACACACTCTTTGCCTGACATACTGTAGCAGTGACAGCACACACACACAGGAAAAGGTTAAATACACAATTAACCCACAAAGAGCCCTTCCAGGGAGTCACAGAGATTATGGATCCAGCACACAGCAAACTTATCGCTAATACCAAGCTTAGCCGGGTCGCAGACCAAGTACCTAGATTAGGGACTTAGTACACTAATAATTCGCTCTCCCCCACTATAACTCTCTGGTACCGCTGAGGTAATCTGGAGTCTCTCCGGTGGAGCTGCGCGTCCCTGTCAGTCAGCGTCTCTGTGTCAGCTGCAGTAGGGAAAATGGCGTTTGTGAGCTGCTGGATCCGCTTATAGTGAAGCCCCGCCCCTTCAATGGCGTGCGGTCTTCCCGCTCTTCTTTATATTGGCTGTGTGTGTCTATGTGCATAAAATGGAGTAAATCTCCTTTTATGGCTGTGGTGCCAGTCTAGGAATTGTGTACGCTGTAGTGTACACAGTCAGGAGACTCAGTCCGCCCCGTTTAGAAGCAGTGCGCCTCCGTACCCTCATGCCGCCATAATGGCCGGCGACCCACTAACCGGGACGCCGGCTTTGTACTCACCACTCTTCATTCTTCTGGCTCTGTTAGGTGTGGCAGCGTGCTTGGGGAATGTACGCTCGCCGTGGTGTGGCTTGCGAATAGTTCCCTCAGGAGTAAGCATCCTGTCAGCGGGGAACGGGACCATTGACTCAGAGGTGGGCCGTTCCCCCCCTAAGTCCTACGAAGCAGGCAGGCTGGTGCCATCCAGTCCTGCCTGAAAATAACAAACTTAGAAAATAAATGCAGAAAACTCTTCAGGAGCTTCCAGAGACGTGACCGGCTCCTCCGGGCACATTTTCTAAACTGAGTCTGGTAGGAGGGGCATAGAGGGAGGAGCCAGCACACCTAATCAAACTCCTATAGTGTCCAAGGCTCCTAGTTGACCCGTCTATACCCCATGGTACTAAATGGATTCCCAGTATACCCTAGGAATTAAGAGATCATACCCAGATATTTTAAATCAAACTTCATTGGCGGGATAAAATGGAGTCTGAGATCATTGGAGGTGTGGGATGCCGGCCAATCTCTTATATTTTTTAAAAGGGCATTCACTTACAAGGCATGGTTTTGCCTTGTAAGTGATAGTCCCTTAAAAAATACATCTGAGTTCGTCCGGCATCCCGCACCTCTGGCTATCTCGGACTCCATTATATCCCACAACATGATCCGGAACTGGGAGGAAAGAATAGGATATTGGCCTGGCAGGTCTGGATGGAAGAGAAGGAGAAATGAGCTAAAGATAGCAATATTTTCAAGTATACTGGGTACAGACCGGTAGGGGTGGGAGATGTATAAAAGCACATCAGCCATAAGTAATGAGAGCTTTTACTCAGTCTGGCCAACTCAAATACCATGATAGTTATTATTAGAATAAGAGAAATAGCCAGAAGTTCCAAAACAAGGGCAAAAAGCAGAGAGGAGGAGGGGACATCCCTGCTGGATGTAGATGGGGAGGAAACAGAGCCATTGGCCAGAACACAGGTGGAAAGATTGTACAGTGTGTGCCCTTTAAGCATCCAAGGAAAGCAGAATGTTGAGACCATCTTCATGAACCTTTTCAAGGCTCTGCAGGATCACTAATACAGTATTTACAAATATTAAAGACACTGTTTGAAATCAAGCACCAGTGCTAGAACAACAAGCTTAAACTGTTCAGAAAATATTTTGGTAAACAATTTATAGGGGTGTATTGAATACATGTCGGAAACTGCCGTCTTATCGGAAAGACGGCAGTTTCCGACAGGTTTAGGTCGGAAGGGGTTCCAAGCTATTCAATGCCGGGCCATTTTTTCCGACTTGGCGGAAACCATGTAGATTGTCGGATTAGTCGCAGATCCACGAGTTCCGTGGCCAAATCCGACAGGTTTTGGTCCCGGTTTCGACAATGTCAATCCGACTTTCTTTTTTTTTTTATGTCGCATTGACAATGTCGGAACCGGGGAAATGAGATGGGGGAGCTGGGAAAGGTCAGCTGGGACGGGACCATGTGAGTAGATGAGCAGGGATGGAGCGTGGAAGGGTGAGGAGACGAGTGGGGATGGAGCGTGGATGGGTGAGGAGCGGCTGTCGGGAGTGGCCAAATACGACAGTCGGATTTGACAGCTCATTGAATACTGACCTGTCGGATCCTTTTAGTCGGAAAGGATCTGACAGGTATTGAATACACCCCTAAGTATACATTAAACAATGATATGGGATGACAAGAGGTGAGCAATTACTGCCAGTCTTTGGGAGGACCTTAATATTTAAAGTTCTCGCTAAACAAATAAAATCCAGTGAAAAGGAATAATAGGCCTAATTCAGCATGAGTTGTATTTGTGCGAAAAATAGCACAACTACAACTCTTCACACTAACATGCAGGGGGACACCCAGCACAGGGCAAGTCCACCCTGCATGCCAGGTCCTGTCCCCCGGCTAACATGCAAACAGTTTGCTAAGCAGCAAAGTAGACAGCCATACACCCTGTTTAGGCTCGCAGCGGCTGTGTGAGACATCATGCAGCCGCCATGGCCCACCCCACAAATGGTCCAGACACGCTTCTGTTGTCCGACTGTGCCCCCAAACAGTGAGTCGAAGCCACAAACCGTGGCGTCAATGCCCTGTCACTGCCCCCCGCCATGATTTAGACTGCGTTCTGAAGAGAACGCAGTTTAAGACCTTGTGTATGCACAAACCGGCGTATGCTCATGCGCAAATATGCTGAAATCGACAAATAGTGATTTCAGCACAGTAGGTATCCATGCTGAATTGGGCCCAATGTCCCATTATTATCATCATATAAAATAAAACTCTTTAGTGAACTGTTATATATATACATTTTATAGTAGACCATGAATTATGCATATTTTTATTTCAGAAATTACAAAGTATATCTTGTAAAATATAATCCTAGATTTGGTGAGTAGTGATGATATCATTACTTATATTGCAGAGTAATGATGCCACTCCTGTAAAATCTACAATAGTTGCTGAGCAGCAACGCCAGTTGAACTATATGAAAGTTTTCCATGACATCACAGTCAATGCAAAAACTGGGGTACGAGTAAAACAGACGTGAGTACAGTAAAAGAAATACCTTATACAAACAAGTACATAATACAGATAATTAAAAAGGATTAAATGCATACATAATAATGGTCCCGTTTTGTAAACTGTGAAATGAATGGGATTGGGGCTCATTTAAATCCCGATTAGGCAGTTTCAAATGTTGGTACTTGGTAGGTATATTGTAAGTGACATCAAATTTCTAAGACCTGTGTAATAGCACTCAGACTGGTCTCATGTTTTAATGGTGACCTTTGAACTCCATGTCTGCACTGAACTAAATTTAAAGAAACTTGTGGAAAACTTTTAAATTATTTGAAAGTATAATTTAAATAAATATATTACCCCTAAGCCCTTATATCTGTTTGCCCCTGTGCTTCCTGGGTATAGGTGTCCGGAATACATTTGTCTAAGATCTAACTGGGATGACTTTTTACAGTCTCTTTTTTATACATTAATGTTCTTTTTTCTTTATAGATTTTCAGCTGTGCACTCATGTACATATGTTACGTTTGAGCTTGAGATCGTATCCTTCCCTAAGCTTGCTCCTTTTTACTCACTTTCTTTTAATATGGATTCCTTTTTAGGTCTTACACAGAGGCGTATCTAGGGTAGGGCGAGTGGGGCACGTGCCCTGGGTGCCTTGGCAGGCCCAGGAGAGGGGGGCGCCGCCGGCGGCCAGGGCATCATGCCCCACTCGCCCCCGTCACGCCGAAAGCCGAAATGTGTGCTGCTGAAAGCCCTAGCAGTGCTGCCAGCAGCGCTGCTGTGTCCGGCCTCCGGCGGCGTTAGCCAATCAGAGCTTGCGGCCCGGCTCCTGATTGGCTGCCGGTCCACGAGCTCTGATTGGCTAGCGAACCGGCGCCACACAGCTGCCGGAGACCTGTCCTGGAGCGGTGAGGGGAAGGAGAGGCGCTCTCCTCCCCTCACATAGAACAAGCGGCGCCTCCGCGCCGGTGACTCGGTAAGTGACCGGAGGGTGGGGGGAGAGAGCACAGTGGGGCATGTAACTGGCACAGTGGGGCATGTAACTGGCACAGTGGGGCATGTAACTGGCACAGTGTGGGGCATGTATCTGGCACAGTGTGGGGCATGTATCTGGCACAGTGTGGGGCATGTATCTGGCACAGTGGGGCATAGTAACTGGCACTGTGGGACAATGTAACTGGCACTGTGGGACAATGTAACTGGCACTGTGGGGCATGTATCTGGCACTGTGGGACAATGTAACTGGCACTGTGGGACAATGTAACTGGCACTGTGGGGCATGTATCTGGCACTGTGGGGCAATGTAACTGGCACTGTGGGGCATTGTATCTGGCACTGTGGAACAATGTAACTGGCACTGTGGGGCATGTATCCAGCACTGTGGGGCATTGTATCTGGCACTGTGGGGCAATGTAACTGGCACTGTGTGGCAATGTAACTGGCACTGTGGGGCATTGTATCTGGCACTGTGGGACAATGTAACTGGCACAGTGGGGCATGTATCTGGCACTGTGGGGCATTGTATCTGGCACTGTGGGGCATTGTAACTGGCACTGTGGGGCATGTATCCGGCACTGTGAGGCATTGTAACTGGCACTGTGGGGCATGTATCTGGCACTGTGGGGCATCGTATCTGGCACTGTGGGGCAATGTAACCGCCACTGTGGGGCATGTATCCGGCACTGTGGGGCATTGTATCTGGCACTGTGGGACAATGTAACTGGCACTGCAGGGCATGTATCTGGCACTGCGGGGCAATGTAACTGGCACTGCGGGGCAATGTAATTGGCACTGTGGGACAATGTAACTGGCACTGTGGGGCATGTATCTGGCACTGTGGGGCAATCTAACTGGCACTGTGGGGCATTGTATCTGGCACTGTGGGGCATTGTATCTGGCACTGGGGGGCAATGCAATTGGCACTGTGGGGCAATGTAACTGGCACTGTGGGGCAATGTAACTGGCACTGTGGGGCATGTATCCGGCACAGTGGGACATTGTATCTGGCACTGGGGGGCAATGTAACTGGCACTGTGGGCCATTTTCAGTGGCCACACCCCTTCTGGAGCATGGCCACACCCCTTCTGGTGTGTGGCCACGCGCGCCTACGGCGCGCGCACATGCTTCTTATGCTATGTTTTTTTTATCCTTGGGGAGAGGGGGGGGGGGGGGGGCGCCATTTTACATTTTGCCCTGGGCTCCAAAAACCCTAGTTACGCCTCTGGTCTTACAAATTAAAACTTGCAAGTAATACAAACGTAAAAAACCATGACTGTAAATCATCAACACAAACAATGAACCTGAAATGTGAAATGTGAAGATTGTACATAAACCACAAATGTTTGAAACCCCATATTGACGTTTGTTGCATTGCTAAAATGTTAAATGGCATATAAACGGATTATCTCCAAATCGAATTTTGAACTGTACAGTAGTAAAAGTATTTGAGCCCCTCAACAATATAATAGGCAAAGTTCAAATATGTATGGCTGGGAAAGTAACCTAGGACTGGGCTCATAATGATAATAGGTCAGATGGGTATATAGTTAAGTTTATACTTGAGTTTTTTTATTGTAATACAGGTTGAGTATCCCATATCCAAATATCCTGAAATACGGAATATTCCGAAATACAGAATTTTTTGAGTGAGAGTGAGATAGTGAAACCTTTGTTTTCTGATGGCTCAGTGTACACAAACGTTGTTTAATAAACAAAATTATTAAAAATATTGTATTAAATGACCTTCAGGCTGTGTATATAAGGTGTATGTGAAATATAAATGAATTGTGTGTATGTACACAAACTTTGTTTAATGCACAAAGTTGTTAAAAATATTGACTAAAATGACCTTCAGGCTGTGTGTATAAGGTGTATATGTAACATAAATGCATTCTGTGCTTAGACTTGGGTCCCATCGCCATGTTTTCTCATTATGGTATGCATTTATTCCAAAATACGGAAAAATCCGATATTCAAAATACCTCTGGTCCCAAGCATTTTGGATATGGGATACTCAACCTGTATGTCGTTTTACAGCTTGCAATAAGAAAAAATGCTAAATACAGCCTAGGTCGTCTTACCAGTGAGGTTTGAAAAGCGCCTTTAAAAGAATATTATGATGCTAGATCTCTAAGGCAGCAGACATAACATGAATCCTATTCTAAATTATTTGTTATTATTACACAGGTGGCAAACCTCATTTCATTGTTTCATAAGGGTTTGGTTTGGCACAGACCCCATCTCCTGGAATGCACAGGAAATTGGGACCACAGGAGACTTCCATCTTCTGTGCTTTCTGAAGTTATACATCATTTATCAAGATACCTTACATAAAACATGCATCCTGTTTTCACTGAACCAGAGAGGCCAAATGTCAATAAAAAATATGATTATAAAAGAACAATCACTAATCTACCAGTGATCGCGCTGAGCGGAAAAAAAAATGTGGGTCCCAGGGACCCCTTACTTTAAGAAATTGGGGTCCCACTTCATTGTTTCTGGGTCCCATCGCAGTTTATGCTTTTGAGCACCCCATGTGCCTTCCCACATACCCTTAAAGGCTTATCTGATCCCACTACATAGCATCATACCACTCAACATGATTAAATGATTGTTAACGCCTTCATAATAATAAATAATAATAATAATTTTATTTATAGGACTCAAGGCGCTTAACAGATACATAGCATAATATAGTACAGAAAATAATGAAGTACAGAACAGCTTTTCATAAAGTACAGAAGCATGAAGATACTAAAGGGACAATTATGGGAATGCTTGAGAAAAAGGAAAGTCTTGAGTCTACTTTTGAAGGGTTCTATAGTGGGGGCCTCTCGCACTGTGCAGGGAAGTGAGTTCCATATAATTGGAGCTGCATGACTAAAAGCTAGACCCCCAGATGAATTACGGGAGATTCTAGGTACTGCTAAAAGTCCTTCATCTACAGATCGCAGTAATCGAGTGAGGCAGTATGGGGTCAGTATCTGCTTCAGGTACCTTGGGCCCTGGTCATGTAGTGCTTTGAAACTCAGTAAGCCAATCTTGAAGATGACTCACTATCTTACAGGCAGCCAGTGAAGGGAGTAGAGTATGGGTGTTATGTGGCTAGAACGGGGCTGGTAGAGAGCATTACAGTAGTCTAATCGAGATGATACAAATGCATGGATGACTTTTGGCAGATCATCTGAGGGAATTAAGTGCTTGATTCTGGCTATGTTCCTCAGGTGAAAGAATGAGGATTTGATTGTGGCTGATATCTGATGTTTAAGTGTCAAGCCACCATCCAGGACAATGCCAAGATTCCGCACACGATCAGTGGTTTGTAATTCTGAATCCCCGAGTGCAAGTCCAGTTGGTTGGCTATGCTGCAGTCTTGTCCTTTGATGTTGCGGTCCTATCATAAGGACCTCTGTTTTATCCGGGTTCAGTCGCAGCCAACTAGCACTCATCCACTCCTGGAGTTCAGCTAGACAGCCATTTAGGGTTGCTATTGGGTTACCAGTGCCCGGGGCAAAGGATTAAGTACAGTTGTGTATCATCTGCATAGCAGTGGTAGGCTAGCCCATGGCACCTGATTATTTCACCCAGCGGGAGCATGTATACTGCAAAAAGCATGGGTGATAGTATAGAACCTTGTGGGACACCACATGGCAATGGCACAGGTGGTGATGAGTATAATCCAGGCGATACTCTCTGTGACCTGCCTGTGAGAAATGGTTTGAACCAGCTTAGGGCTGTGCCATCCAGTCCACAAAAATGTATCAGTCGCTCAATCAGAAGCCCATGGTCCACGGTATCAAATGCTGCAGAGAGATCCAGAAGGATTAATATTGAACAGTCACCTCTGTCTCTTGCCATCAGAAGATCATTTAACACACACACCAGGGCTGTTTCAGTGCTATGTCTTCTCCTGAATCGTGATTGGAATGGATCATAGATATCATGGGTTGTCAGGCGGGTTTCCAGTTGATTTGCAACCACTTTCTCAATAACCTTTCCTAGAAAAGGAAGGTTTGACACCGGTCTATAGTTGGTCATGCAGTCGGGATCTAAATTAGGTTTTTTAAGAAGAGGTCTAACAATTGCTTCCTTTAGGGGTCCAGGAAATATGCCGGTCTGCAAAGAGCATTGAACAATTTTTTGCAAAGACAGGACCAATTATATCCATACAACCTATTAGAAGCTTGGTTGAGGCAGGGTCCAGATCACATGTGGTGGGATGCAAAATCCGAGCAATTTCAGCAATGTCCTTTACATCCACTGGGTTAAAGCTGGTCCATGAAGGCAGGGGGCTTATATTGGCAGGTTTTGTAGTTTGACACTCCTTTGATGGCACTGTGGAGATTCCAGCCCGAATGGTGGATATTTTATCTGCAAAGAAGTTTGCAAAGTCGTTGCATCTTGCCTGGGAGATGGTTTCATCAGTCTGCAGGCATGCTGGCTTGCAAAGCATCTCCACTGTGCGGAAAAGTTGAGCTGGCCTATTGTTTGGTGCCGTGATCTCATTTGACAGAAACTGTGATTTCTTACGGGTGATTGTCGATTGATATTCTTCATTATGCTTTATTAGTTTTATTTTGTCATCCACTAGGTTAGTCTTCCTCCATCGTCTTTCCAGTCTACGCCCCTTTTCTTGAGCTCACTAACACTGTTGTTGAACCAGGGAGCTTGACGTTGTGGTTTACAAGGTCCTATACGCACAGGGGCGATAATATCAATTGCAGCCATAACATCCCTATTATAATAACGGACTAGGGAACCGTGGATCTTCACAGGCACCCAGTATAGCAGAGAGATCCAGATTTGCTGTTAGAGCCTGGGGAGTCATATCCCTCCTTGGACGATACCTGGTCAACTCCACGGGCAGAGATTTTATTTGATGGGCTGCAACTGAGAACCAAAGGGAGTGGTGGTCCTACTTTTTTGTGTGTGTGAACAGTCAAATACAATACACACTCCTTTGCCACAGAATGCACACTCCTCTGCCATACAGCAGTCACAACACACACATCTCAATCCGTAAATGCAAAACACACACTCACCTCCCAGAGAACAGACAACAAAACAATTTACTGAAGTCCCACAGTACAGGCACAAACAAAACCCACATTCATCAGCATCAGTACCTTTCATTCCCTCAGCTACATACTGATATGACATAAACATCCATTTCCCCCACTTAGGGGCCCATTTATCAAAAAATGTATGTAGAAGGGACTTCATTCACAGACATATCGCATCGGCCCTGCAGCACAGACCAATATAGCTGCAGATATTTCGGCGCATCTGGCTGTGTGTATGTGCAGTCCGCAGACCGCCCATACACTTGCTGCAGGGAACGCTGGAGAATGACATCTTAAATGCCCGCACACGTGACATCAGGCACGACATTGCATCAAACAGGGTTTTCTCTACTTCGTACTATTCACGAAGCAGATTACCGTGAAGTCCTTGACTTCTCCAGCGGCACCCTCGCGCCGTACTTTTGTATGTTGAGTGTGATTCATGAAAGAACGGAAAGCTCTGCTATTCGCTTCTCCATGGAGTTCAGGTTCGCCATCTCAGGATGACGCAACCTGAACTTCTGTGCGGAGACGGCAGGGAGGCTCATTGCTTCCCTGTTCGGCACACGTGCAGGCTCTGCCCCCTGACCTCCCAGCAGCCACTGCAGCCTCCAGGGAGCAGAGTCCGACGCATGCACCTTCTACCATGAGGTGGGCGCTGGAGAAGACTGCATCACTGGACCTCTGGATACCACAGCGCATCGTCGGACACGTGAGTATACATTAATTGCTACTTATTTAAGGTATATATCGCATTGAACCGATGCAATGTATAGTGATAAGTAACAATTTAGTTTACACTTTCTACATAAATAGACCACTTAGTGTAAAAAAAAAAAAAAAATACACTCACACATATGTACACATGCTAATTTAAAAATTCAGACAGAAGTTTTGCAAAAATCCCAACATGGATAAAGACAAATGAAATGAATGAGATGCAAACATGCAACATTAAAGTGGAAGTAGTGACAAACCACCCCCATAAAAAACAAAAAAATATACAACAGTATACAGAAACAGAAAGTTCACTTTCCATCACCTAATGATAGTGGATCATATTAAGTATAAATATCTGTATCCATTAAGTTAAGAAGATAGTTTGAGTCTAGAGTCACACTTAGAACACTTGGGGCATTCTCAATATATGAACACCACAGGGCACCTCATAGATTGAAGGGGTACTTCTAACTGTGGAATTTAACTTAACACCTTGTTGTACAATATTTGCAAAGACTAAAAATGGTACATGAAAAAAATTATTGTAAATTCTTGTGGATATTAGGTACTTATCCAACAAGAATCCATACACCTCTGACTAAAAAAAGACATACACACATATGTACACATGCATACAGCCACATACACACACACTCATTTTCAGATACATACAGTATACCTCCCAACATTCCACGGAGGCAAGGAGGGACATTCTGCGTGGCGAAGATGCACGGTGCTTGAAAGGGGGCGTGGCCTCATGTGGATGACGCACCCGTGAGCCACCCCCTCCCCCAATTTTCGTCTCTGTGAGCTGCTGGCCATGCCCCCAGTCCCTCTGCCTCCCAAGAATAGACGCTGTGCACATGCGCACAGCGTCTATTCAACGCTGCTCTGCTCTGAACTGAGCAGAGCAACGAGTGCAGGAGCCTCCCAACTGCCCACCCACCACCGCGGGACACTGTGGCCCGCAGGAGGGACAGCGGAACAGACCAAAAAAAACGGGACTGTCCCACGAAAATCGGGACAGTTGGGAGGTATGCATACAGACACATGTACACATGCATACAGAGCAGACACACACATACTTATAAGTACACAAATATAGTCACATATGTATACACATGCATACAGACACACACATACTAGTTACTACACAAGCTACCTGGGTGGTCTTCTATGTTACCGGGTTTAAGAGCGCTGGGAATGGCAGGGGATCTAGACAGGGGATCTTCGCGCTCTAAAGCTTCACAACCCGGGAGTAGCAGCGTGTTAATGCATTAGCCGGGCAGAGCTCTCACCGCTCCGTGTCTCCTCTGCTGTCCGCGCCGAGCGCCTGACATGCGGCCATTCATCCACATGCAATAACCGCTGTGTTATGGCCGGCGCTCCTCGTCTCTCTCTGCTGTGTCGCCCGGCTGTGTGTAAGAGGAGGCGGTACCAACCACGCTCCACCCTCCCTATCTGTCAAGTGCAGGCCTATCCAACCGGCGGGCGGTGGCTGACATTGAAGAAGAGGAAGGGGAGGTGTCTCACACTGACACGGGCAGCGTCAGGTTTCCAAAGGTTGCGGTGCACAGTGGTAATCACAGCGCGTCCTGTGGGACCCGCTCCTCTTTGCAAACAGAGTCCTTTGACACTCATAGCGCATTTTTGCGATCACTGTCAGTGTCTACTGAAGTACTGATTTAATGATTATAGAATTGAATGGATTTTACCAACATTGTAAAGCCTGTCCTTACTCAGGTTGGGTTCCATTTGCCGGCGTATGGGATGGCGGCAGTCAGAATAGCGACCGCAGCATCCCAATGGTCAGAATCCAGACAGGGGAAGGTAAGTATCCTTAACCCCCCCACCCCTCTAAATCCTAACCCACTTTCCCCATGGCCTAACCCTGCCCAGTGGTGCCTAACCCTAACCCACCCTCCCCACAGCCTAACCCTAACCCTCCCCGAGGGGAGCCTAAATCTAACCTTTTCCTGACCGGATCCCCCTCATTCACCCAAAAACTGCACACTGCACACTAAAAACTGCATTTCATCTGCAAGTAAAAAAATACCCCATATATGTTAATTTTTTTTTAAAGGGTTTATAATTTTAGAAAATAGCGCCTGAGGAACTTTTTATTATTATTTTTTAAAAGAAGTACTGTATTCCATCTAGTTCAGCCTCAAATCCCTTATTTCATTCCAATAAACAGTAAACAGATTAAAGGCCTGGATCAATAAAGGTAGTAAAACATGGTGTCTAAAAGTAAGTGGACCCCATTTTAATTAGTCAATCATTTTCAAAGTGGCGCCATCATACAATGCCACCTTTTAAACAAGTCAGTTCATCAAATGACTGCCCTTCTAGAGCTTCCACCGACAACTATATGTATTGTTGAGGTGAAACGGTAATGTCTAGGAGCAACAACAGCTCAGGCACAAAGGAGGTCAGGTGCATACATACGGTCAGATATTGACTTATGTGCGATTTTGACTATATGTGCTTGTGATTTTGGTTATGTGTAATTTTTGGCTATGGCCGATTTTGACTATACTTTGTAAGACAGTCAAAATTGACTTGCCTGCACAGTCTATCTAACCTTGCGATACTGACCTTGCGGGAGTGCGTATCGAGATCGAATCGGTATCGCAAGCTGGCTATCACCTTCCGATATGAACTAACTTTCCTTGCGATTTTGACTATATAGTCAAAGTCACAAGGTAATATTGCACCATGTGTACACACCTTAAGGCCACTGAAGCCCACAGAACATAACCACTGAGCGCTGAATTCCACTGAAGACACATCTTGTTACAGATTCTACATGCAAATAAAAGGAGGCTCAAAGGATCATTATTGTAAATCTCCATTGGACTAAATATGGTGATTATTCTATTGCATTAACATCACTTTGTGCATGTTCTAAAAAAAAAAAATCACTATTTTATCATTAGAGTGATGTTGATGTGTGTAACCAGCTTTTATATATGCATGCTCCTTGTAAGTGTTTTCGGATCTACACTTGTTTTACACACACAGTAGCTTCACTTTTGGTTTAATTGCATATGGTTCTAGCAAACTTTTTTGTATATATATATATATATATACACACACACACACGTACATACAGTGGCGTCACAAGGGGTGCGGGGGTGTGGCCCGCTACAGGGTGGTGACACCAAATGCCGGCTCCTGCTCAGTGACAGGAGCCGAGTGCTGCACTGTTACATTATGTGCATCACTTGGCTCCTGTCACTGTGTAGGAGCCAGCACTGCAGGCACAGCACTCCCTGTGAGTCAGCCTGTACCTCCCAATCCCCCCAGATTTATTTTGCATGAAAATCAGACTACATATCAATCACTAATCAGGCAGGTTATCTTGACTCAGTTTACATGTCAGTCCAGTAAAAGGCGCACCAAGACAAAAGACAAATACTACATGCTATGGTTACGCACAAGTTAATATACAGTATACCTTAGAGTCTCTGGTCATGTTACTTGCAACCTTTCGATGTTGGGTTAAGTAGCAAAGGATCGACACTACTGTTTTTTTTTTTTTAAATAGTTCAGCTGAACACTAACAGCCATCAATGCGAGCGAAGCCGCGGACAAATGCTAGTTATAGAAATAAAAGCATGTTAGTCTTTAAGCAAATCAAAACAATTGTTATGTATATAGTGTGTCTTGGGAAAACTCCAACAGGTAAAAGAACTGTCTCTGAAGAAATCATGGGTTGGGTGGTTGTACATTGCCGAACAGTCTTCAAAACCTAGTGGTGTATCCATTTTAATACAGTAAATACTACAATGTGTTGGTATGAGTGCAGTCTGATCTTATAGATGGTTTATGTTATCAGAACAATTATAAATTAATTGTCATATATTACCCTCCTCCAAGCTGTGAAGTCCTTAAATATATGATTCTTATGGCATTACCTCCTAACTACCCAGTTATCTGCATTGGAGATTTTAATTATGTAATGAATAATGAGCTGGATAGCTGAATAGAACATTATTTCTGCTCCATAAGGTGGTACCTTTGCACAATTAATAAGTGGAATAAGCGTTTGAGGTTTGGCAGATTAGGAACCTGACCACTAAACAGGTTTAAAAAAGTTATTGTTTTAAAAAAATGGTTGTTCTTTAACTTGTGCTCCCCTCAATTTATTATTGTTTTTCACTGAACAGATCTCCTGTTTCTCAGCAACATACCATATCATTCTTTCTGTGATACAGACATGGTACTCTCAACTTCCTCTAAAAGCATACAGGCAGGTTAATTAGTTTCTGACAAAACTTAACCCTAGTATGTATGTACATATGGCAGGGAACATATATTGTTTGCTCAAATGGGGCAGGGACTGATTTGTATGACTAAATATTGTCTGTAACATCATGCATGATATGTGTGCACTATATAAATTAACTTTACTGAAGGGTGTAGCCTCCAGTACTTGGCAAGGGAGGAAACTGACAGCAAATCTGTGCCAGAAATATTGGATGATCAGTGCATTAGGCAGATATACACAACAAAGATTTTCCCTTCATATTAGGACAGTATTGAGACATTGCTACTCGTCTTGCTTTGCAACAGTTAGATTGATAAAACCATAGTGCTAAATGGATTACTAGTGAAACGCAATAAGGAATTGTATGTTCCCAAAATACCTGAAACAAAGGGCTCTTATCCCCAGGGTTGTTTTTAGGGGAGGACAAACTGTGCAACCACACGGATCGATCCCCAGCCTAAACACTATAAAACCAGCACCCAAGAGGACAGTGACGTGTAGTCAGGAACTCACCTGTCACACTCCAGAGTTTTGACAGTATAAAAATTATTAGAATAATACAAAGAAGATATTTATAAACTTATAAATATCCCATTTGGATTGTTATAATTTCAAGGAGAGACCAGAGGTGAGGCAGCTATGAGCTCAGTCTCCCCTCTGTTATATCCAGAAATGGATTGGAGCTGGGGGCAGGGCCGCAATGTGGTTAATAATACTGCCAACAAAGAAAAAATGCCCAAGGGGAGGCAGCTATGATATCTGCTTCACTGAGGGATGTGTGGCTTGATACAGTGTCAGGTGACCTATCCAGGAAGAGCCCCAGAACCCACCCAGGAGCAGCCAACATAAAGGAGAAGCTGATGATCAAGATGGCTAAAATGCAGGTCAGTGTGTTATGTGTGCAGCCGCTGCAAATCTGTCAGTTCTGCTTTCAGCATTGATTAGCACCTGGATCCGGCTGCTTCCTTCTGTTGTTCTCGTTTCCTAGCAACTGATCACCTGGACCTCATTACCTGTAACTTCAGCCTGACTATCATGTGATTGGTCTGTCTCCCTTTAACTAGGGAGTATCCACATACCACCGTGCCAGTGATAGAGTTCAGTATCAAAGAGTCAGTATCTAGTCTGGACTCCTTAGAGCCTGTTTCTGTGAGCACAGCACGTGACCATGCATGCTGTGCAAGTTCCCAGTCTCCTGTGTCCTGGTAACTGGTCCCAGTATTCCCGCCAGTCCTGCACCCAGTTCATCTTGGACCTGTATCTACTACAATTATATATCCAGTGTGTCCTTCTGCCTTGGAATCCCTGCTTCAAGATATCAGTGCACCATTCCAGCCAGTCTTGCACCTTGCCTCAGAATTCTGCACCTGTCCAGTTTTGCAAACAGCAGTCTAATCACTTAGACCTTTCTGCAAGTTCATCTCCATTCAGTACCTGCAATTCTGTATCCAGACTCCAAACAAACTCCTGTGAATCCTGCCAAATTCCAGCTCTGCTACCCAGAATTTACAACTGGCAAGTTTAAGTTACTGTCTGTGACCCAGATCAGCTCTCATCAAACTTCTGCCATTAGCCCTGCTGTGTCAGTCACTCTGCAATTAACCCCCGCCTTACCAGCTGCATTTCTCCAGAAAAATTATCCTGTTAATACCTTATGGACTCCTGTGCAGATACCAGGTGACCCAGGCAGGGGGCCGCGACCTGCACATCAGGGGCAGCGAAGCCCAAATCCCCTTGCAGGGTTACCTGGTGAACACCCCTGGTGTGTTAGACACCGCTCCTCTGTTCTGGGTCGCACCAACCACCTGGAGTCTGCTTCCAGAATACAGGTGCTTCCTAACACAGTGGCTGCTGGGGTAGGGCAAGGTGGGCACAGTGTTGGCTGCTCCCCTCTTGTGGGAAACATACCCCCCTGTATTGAGGAGGAAGCAGATAGTACCCAACAAGATTTAGGCTGCTTCTGCAGATGTTCTGCAACAAGTTTTAATATGTTACAATATGCATAAGTTATTAACTATAGTTTAACCAGATTCCAGAAGTAATAAAGACTCTCTCCATTACAGAGCTTAGTGTTACTGGTCTTCAGCACGTAAAGGGTTTCTGTATGTGCAAGGGGATGTTTTTTTTTTCAACATTAAGTTTTTATTTATGAAATAGTATCAGAACAAAAATACAGAAAAGACAAAAGTGAATAGGATAACAGTGGGGCAAAAACAAAATCATAGGAGAAGAGACAGGACATCCAAAAGCAGTACATAAAACACACCAATATTCACAAGTCATGGATTTTCTACAAATAGAAGGTTGCTCAAGTCACAGTGGGGGCTCTGTATGGAGGGGGACAATGGAGAGATCACCTTATTTTTGGAAAGTGCAAGGGGAGTTTTAATATATTTGAGTTTCCTCTACACAGCTATAGACTATATACTGGGTTTTCAGAATATTTTAACAGTTAGTGTGGTCTGATGCCTTCAAGCATAATATCTGCTGTTGTTGTAGTGACCTATTTCTATTTACAAACAGAGGGTTTAAGTTGGCCTAGTGACTGGCATGCTTAAAAATAGAGATTTATTCTCAAGGACAAGTGTGCGAGTACAGTGTTTGCCCCGTAAGTAAGAGCCTAGACTACGAAAGGGATAGTGAAGTATAGTGGGATTCCTCGAAACATGACCTGTACTGGGTACTTGACAGTTGGAGTTGAGAATCACTGATATAGATGAATAGATGCATTTGTTCACCCAGACACAATGGTTTTGTGCTGGTATGCCCACTAATTTTACGGGATTATTCATGTAATTGTAATGAGCACATGATGATGTTGAGGCAGAAATGTATGGCAAGTATGGCTACCCATAAATATGGAATAGTCGCGTCAAAAAACAGGGGCGTGGCCACAGTTATACCCCCAGATTTGCCTCAAGTAGTTGTGCCCCCCAGTTGATTTGCCCCCTGTAGCTGTGCCCCCTGTTGCTTTGCCCCCAGTAGTTGTGCCCTCTGTTGCTGTGCCCCCTGTTGCTTTGCCCCCAGTAGATTTGCCCCAGTAGTTGTGCCCACTGTTGCTTTGTCCCCAGTAGTTGTGCCCTCTGTTGCTGTGCCCCCTGTTGCTTTGCCCCCAGTAGATTTGCCCCAGTAGTTGTGCCCACTGTTGCTTTGTCCCCAGTAGTTGTGCCCTCAGTTGCTGTGCCCTCTGTTGCTTTGCCCCCAGTAGATTTGCCCCAGTAGATGTGCCCCCTGTTGCTTTGTCCCAAGTAGTTGTGCCCTCTGTTGCTGTGCCCCCTGTTGCTTTGCCACCAGTAGATTTGCCCCAGTAGTTGTGCCCTTTGATGCTGTGCCCCCAGTAATTGTGCCCCCTTTCGCTGTCAAATACACAATAAAAAAGAAATACTTACCACTGCCCCGCTCCTGCTTCCCGACCGCTGCTGCAGCTGCTGCTCCGTCTGGCCGCCGCGACTCCTCTGTCTTCTCTATGGGAGAGACGTCATGACGTATAGCAGCGCCGCACAGACAATAATGACCTCTAGTGTCTGTCACTGGAGCCGGCTGCAGCGGACGCCCACACAGCCCACGGCATCCGCTGCAGCCGGGGAGCGAGGTGCGGGTAGGCGGCGGTGCCTGCGGCCGTGCCCCCAGGCCGCACTGCTTGCCTGCACCAAGAACCGCTCCTGGATAATGGTCACACAAGTTTTATTATTCAAAATACAACGGCTATAAATTGGATAACCTAACCAATATAATCTTATCATGCATAGCTTATATCATGCAGTACTTAACAGTTGAGCATGAGTTTAAATGCAATATTTCAAATAATTATTCTATATTAAAGCAGGGCCCATTTTGGGAAATCTTCTCTCTGCTTACCTGGTAGCAACATTTTTAAAAATTAAATAATCTTAAAAACAATTTTGGCCCCAGTTTGAAATAGAGTTTAGAAGAGTTTATACTTTATCCAGTAATTGGCTGCTCTCTATGGCAAAAGGTTGCAATAGATGTGGCATGACTTACCTGTAAGCACATGACACATGGGGGTCATTCTGAGTTGATCGCTCGCTAGCAGTTTTTAGCAGCCGTGCAAACGCATTGTCGCCGCCCACCGGGGAGTGTATTTTCGGTTTGCAGAAGTGCGAACGCTTGTGCAGCAGAGCACCAGCAAAATCTTTTTGTGCAAAACAAGACCAGCCCTGTAGTTACTCTTCGTGTGCGTTGATTCTAACGATGGAGGGACGGCTTTTGACATCACACACCCGCCCAGCCACACCTGCGTTTTTTCTGCCACACCTGCGTTTTTTCTAAGCACTCCCTGAAAACGGTCAGTTGACACCCAGAAACGCCCACTTCATGTCAATCTTCCTGCATTCGGCCATGCGACTGGAGTGTTCGTTACACTCTGTGCAAACCCACGATGCTCACTGTACCCGTACGACGCGCCTGCGCATTGCGGTGGATATGCAGAAATGCCAATTTTTTGCCTGATCACTGCACTGGTAACAATGGCAGCTAGCGATCAACTCAGAATGACCCCCATAGAACCCAGTGCTAGCTGCCTGTTGGAACTCAATGGTACACAGTGCCACAACTTTTTTCTTAGTATTTTCTTTTATTTATTTTTTATTCTTTGCTATAACTAGTTCTAGGAACAGGAAGAATCAGTGACATTTCAGAAATGAATAAAATAATAAGCATCTAAAAAGTATGGCAGCAACTATAAGGGGGAAAGTTAATTAAATCCACAGGCTAATTGATCCCCCGGGGCTGGCCAATTAGCCCTGATAATTAGCAGGTCAATTGGTGTTGCGACCCCTTTAACATGCAAATTCACGCAAAAACACCCATTATGTTAACGCCGATTAACACACTACTTTAACAGGTAGTAACAAGACTGTTGGGTGAAAAAGGAAGTGCAACTGAATAACCATGGGCGTTAAAGTTCAGGTTACCTTATCTGATTCCTGATGCAATCCGGTATCTGGCTCTAGCACGATCCCAACTTCTTGTTTTTTTCTTCTTATCGCAGGTTTGTTTGTTTTTTGTCTGCACATGTGCCCTAGGCACATGTGAAAGCAAGAGCTGTGGCATCGGGGTAGTCAGAGCAGCCAGCAGTCAGAAGTGGGGTCAGAGCAAGGGGCAACGGGTAGTCAGCAGAGGTTATCTGGCATATGCATATGTCGGGTCATCTTACTGTAGCAGTGGCGGGGGTAGGGACACAGTGAGGAGGCACTGGGGCAGTAAAGAGTAGGTGACCTGAGCAGCTGCTGGTGTGGGGCAGAACGAGGGGGCATGGGGCAGTAAGGAGGAGGAGTTGACACGGCATATGCATATGTCGGGTCACCTTATTATAGTGGCGGCAGGGGTAGGAGGCTGAAGCAGAGAAGTGGGCATCGGGCAGTCAAGAGTAGGAGACCTGCACATGCCTTGGGCTCCTATGATTGGCTACTTTTGTTGAAGAGGGCAGGGAGAACAGGCAGGGAGACCGCTGTCTTCACTGTTCTCCCCTAACAAGCTTTCATTCGCCATCCTGAGATACTGAATTGATTTTGCAAAGCAAAACGGAAAGCAGAGCTTTCCATTCTTTCATGAATAGCACTCACAATACGAGTACATTGACAATTCTGCCACGGAGTGGGAATGCCGCTGGAGAATTCAGAAACGTCTCCACAGTAACTCGCTCTGTGGATAGCAGTAGGCATAGAAAAGCCCTGTTTACTGCAAAATATGGCTTTTTTCTGCTACATGAATAGACCTCTTAGAGATTTAAACAACATGATTTTCCTTGGTTGATATTGAGGGCCCAGGTGTCCTCTGAACTCCTTATTTATTGGTGAATGCATTCAATTGGAGAATTGTTTAAAAAAATAAAAATAAAATAGAGGGCTATTGATACTGTAGGTACTACTTGGAAGTAATAGGATTACCTCTACATGTCATTTTTAAAGTAGAGCTGAAAACATCAAACACAATTAAACAGTACAACTTGTTGGCTTTACACATAGATCAAATAGGTGGGGTTTCTGTTGTGTAAGTATTCAAATATTGGTTAGTATACATGTATCCAGATTGTGGGATTGCAGTAATGGTTGGTTACATGATATAACTACAGGTTTGTTTTTCCTCTGTTAAGTAACTAAGAAGTGACCTTTTAGTTTATGCATATATTAAACAGCACCATTCAATAAGTGAGACCTCTGCTACTACTCATTTTACAAAGATCAGCAAAGGATAAGAAATTACGGTTTCTGAAGAATGCAAAAAAAATGTTCATTTTGACTATGAGAGAGCTCTACGAGTCACTCTAGTCAGTGGAGCCACTGCTACTTCAATATGATTATTGTTGTTCTATTCTTATATTGCTATTAACATAATATATTTGTTACGAGCTGCCTGGTCAGTGAAAAAAGTATTTTTTATGTTAAATAAACAGACTGTTCAGTTTTCTTACTGTCTTGGTACACCTGTTAAAGGGTTTGTGTCCTGATTCTAGGATATAGAAGTTGCTTGTAAGTGCCTAATACAGTGGTTCCCAAACTTTTTTTAATCACAGCGCCCTAGAGTATCATATTTTTTTTTTTCATGGCACCACCAGGGCAAAAGTTTCTTATTGAGAAATTTAGAAAGAATATTAAATTAAGTAAATTGTATTTGTAATGTATGTCATCCTTAAGTTCAGTTATGTGGTATGGGACAAATTTGCTTCTGTTTGTCCACATATGTTATGACTGACAGCCACCAGCACTGCTTTCGCCTATTACATTGACCATAAATAATTTGAATTAGTCCTGGACCACCAATCCAAGGTACCCCTGCAAGTACCCCAGGGTGCCACAGCACACAGTTTGAGAACCACTGGCCTAATGGTTGGTTCTAAATCAAAGTTGGGTAAGGGACCTTTGAAGTCACCAGGGGGAGGAGCCATGCCCGAACAGGGCACCCAAAATGTACCCTTGCGGGCTCGCTGCGCTCGCCACGCTTCGGGCACGGTGGCTCGCTTCGCTCGCCATCGGTTTACTAAAGGTAGTAGTTAGTGCCGTGGATAGTAGAAGAACTATCCCGCTGGTCTAGCTCCTCCCCCTGGTGATGTGGCTCCTCCCCCATTATGTCATAGGTCCTTTAGGCCACTTGGATCTAGCATCTACCCTGGCCGAATACATTCCCTCTGAAGAAATCATATTACACAAAGAAACACAGCAGTTTTGCTGCTGGTTTGGGACCTTGTCAAACAGTCTGCTCATTTAATAGAACACGCTATATGAAACAGAATTATGACACTGAATAATTAATATTGTGAAATACATAAACCGGATCATGATTTCCTTTAACTAAGATTCTGTGATTTCTACAGATGGCACCAGTAGGACACATTTCCTACACAAGATTACTGCAAATGTACTTTGGTAAATCTGCAAGACCCGATATGATTTCTGAACCAGTTAACATGCTGTAAGTAGAATGGTAATTCTGTTGGCATGCCGGTGCCTGCAATGTGGGATCAATATTGCCCCAGTTGACAACTGGCTGTTGATCCCGCATACCAAACACAATAAGCGTGTTGTAACAAAGTTCATTATACATGGCAAGTGTGTTCCTTTTATTATCATCATTGTATATACAGCACCACCAATTTACAGTACACAGCACTGTACAGAAAATATTTGCCATGCTCATCCCCCTTGCCCCACTGGAGCTTACACTCTTATTCCTTAATGCACAAATGTGTACTCACTAGGGCTTCCGGTTCCAGCTTTGATGGAGAAAGTAGTGCAAGGAAGGAGCTCTGCTGCCACAATACCGCACTGCAATCGCCGCTAGCCGGTGTCCACACACCGCACAGGGTCCCCTGAAGCATGCTAATCGCTCCTAGTGCTGTATGGAGCGTTACCTTAACTCTACCATGCCGGGAAACAAGAATAAGGAGAAAGCAGAGCGGTGCAGGGAATCCAAGATGGCCACCGTGAGTGGGCTGCAAGCCCTGTCTGCTGCTCCTGCATGTGAGGTGAGCTTGCAAGAGGGCTCTGTATCCCCTTCCAATAGCCCCAGCGGCTCCATGTCAGGCCCTCTCTCCCAGCAGTGTTCATTCCCTGCAGCAGCCCCCGGCAGCAGCGTCACTCAGTCTGCTCTGTCTGAAGCTCCCATCACATACAATAGTATGGTGCAGGCATACTATAGACCAGGCATTCCCAACCACGGTCCTCAAGGCACACCAACAGTGCAGGTTTTAGTGATATCCAGGCTGCAGCACAGATGATAAAATCAAAATAACTGAGCTACTAATTAAGTCACCTGTGCTGAAGCCTGGATATCACTAAAACCTGCACTGTTAGTGTGCCTTGAGGACCGTGGTTGGGAATGCCTGCTATAGACACTATGCATCCCCTGCTTCAGGAACAGGCTGCTCACTTTGCCCAGGCAATACAGCAGGTCAAATTGCAAGTTCAGCAGCTAGAAACATCGGTAGCCACTTTAGACAACAGGCTTGGAGTTCAATTTCATAATTTTCAGACCTTGCAGTTTGTGACTTCTAGGCTACAAAGAGACAGCTTCCATATATGGAACAAGATTGATGATCTTGAGAATAGGTCCATGCAAATAACTAGAGATGTGCACAGGAAATTGTTCGGGTTTTGGTGTTTTGGATTCGGTTCCGCGGCCATGTTTTGGATTCGGATGCGTTTTGGCAAAACCTCCCTTAAAATTTGTCGGATTCGGGTGTGTTTTGGATTCGGGTGTTTTTTTTTCAAAAACCCCTCAAAAACAGCTTAAATCATAGAATTTGGGGGTAATTTTGATCCTATAGTATTATTAACCTCAATAACCATAATTTCCACTCATTCCCAGTCTATTCTGAACACCTCACAATATTATTTTTAGTCCTAAAATTTACACCGAGGTCGCTGGATGACTAAGCTAAGCTACCCAAGTGGCCAGCACAAACACCTGGCCCATCTAGGAGTGGCACTGCAGTGTCTGACAGGATGGCACTTAAAAAAATTGGCCCCAAATAGCACATGATGCAAAGATAAATAAAAAAAGAGGTGCAAGATGGAATTGTCCTTGGGCCCTCCTACCCACCCTTATGTTGTATAAACAGGACATGCACACTTTAACAAACCCATCATTTCAGCCAAAGGGTCTACCACACGACTGTGGCTGAAATGACTGGTTGGTTTGGGCCCCCACCAAAAAAAGAAGCAATCAATCTCTCCTTGCTCAAACTGGCTCTACAGAGGCAAGATGTCGACCTCATCATCATTCTCCGATTCCTCACCCCTTTCACTGTGTACATCCCCCTCCTCACAGAGTATTAATTTGTCCCCACTGGAATCCACCATCTCAGGTCCCTGTGTACTTTCTGGAGGCAATTGCTGGTAAATGTCTCCACGGAGGAATTGATTATAATTCATTTTGGTGAACGTCATCTTTTCCACATTTTGTGGAAGTAACCTCGTACACCGATCACTGACAAGGTGACCAGCTGCACTAAACACTCTTTCGGAGTACACACTGGAGGGGGGGCAACTTAGGTAAAATAAAGCCAGTTTGTGCAAGGGCCTCCAAATCCTCTTTTTCCTGCCAGTATACGTACGGACTGTCTGACATGCCTACTTGGATGCTGTCACTCATATAATCCTCCACCATTCTTTCAATGGTGACAGAATCATATGCAGTGACAGCAGACGACATGTCAGTAAGCGTTGGCAGGTCCTTCAGTCCGGACCAGATGTCAGTTTTCGCTCCTGACTGCAATGCATCACCGCCAGCGGGTGGTTTTGGAAATTTTATCCTTTTTCTGGCAGCTCCAGTGGCGGTAGAAAATGAAGGAGGAGCTGTTGGCAGATCACGTTCCGCTTGACAAGTGTCTCACCAGCAGGTCTTTGAACATCTGCAGACTTGTGTCTGCCAGAAAGAGAGATACAATGTAGGCTTTAAACCTAGGATCGAGCACGGTGGCCAAAATGTAGTGCTCTGATTTCAACAGACTGACCACCCGTGAATCCTGGTTAAGCGAATGAAGGGCTCCATCCACAAGTCCCACATGCCTAGCGGAAACGCTCCGTTTTAGCTCCTCCTTCAATCTCTCCAGCTGCTTCTGCAAAAGCCTGATGAGGGGAATGACTTGACTCAGGCTGGCAGTGTCTGAACTGACTTCACGTGTGTCAAGTTCAAAGGGTTGCAGAACCTTGCACAATGTTGAAATCATTCTCCACTGCGCTTGAGTCAGGTGCATTCCCCCTCCTTTGCCTATATCGTAGGCAGATGTATAGGCTTGAATGGCCTTTTGCTGCTCCTTCATCCTCTGAAGCATATAGATGGTTGAATTCCACCTTGTTACCACCTCTTGCTTCAGCTGATGGCGGGGCAGGTTCAGGAGTGTTTGCTGGTGCTCCAGTCTTCGGCACGCGGTGGCTGAATGCCGAAAGTGGCCCGCAATTCTTCGGGTCACCGACAGCATCTCTTGCACGCCCCTGTAATTTTTTTAAAAATTCTGAACCACCAAATTCAATGTATGTGCAAAACATGGGACGTGCTGGAATTTGCCCAATTGTAATGCACGCACAATATTGGTGGCGTTGTCCGATGTCACAAATCCCCAGGAGAGTCCAATTGGGGTAAGCCAATCTGCGATGATGTTCCCCAATTTCCATAAGAGGTTGTCAGCTGTGTGCCTCTTATGGAAAGCGGTGATACAAAGCGTAACCCAGGAACGAGTTGGCGTTTGCGATATGCTGCTACTGGTGCTGCCGCTGCTGTTCTTGCTGCGGGAGGCAATACATCTACCCAGTGGGCTGTCACAGTCATATAGTCCTGAGTCTGCCCTGCTCCACTTGTCCACATGTCCGTGGTTAAGTGGACATTGGGTACAACTGCATTTTTTAGGACACTGGTGAGTCTTTTTCTGACGTCTGTGTACATTTTCGGTATCGCCTGCCTAGAGAAGTGGAACCTAGATGGTATTTGGTACTGGGGACACACTACCTCAAGAAGTTCTCTAAGTCCCTGTGAACTAACGCCGGATACCGGACGCACGTCTAACACCAACACAGCTGCCAAGGCCTAAGTTATCCATTTTGCAACAGGATGACTGCTGTGATATTTCATCTTCCTCGCAAAGGACTGTTGGACAGTCAATTGCTTACTTGAAGTAGTACAAGTGGTCTTCCGACTTCCCCTCTGGGATGATGATCGACTACCAGCAGCAACAACAGCAGCGCCAGCAGCAGTAGACATTACACTCAAGGATCCATCGGAGGAATCCCAGTCAGGAGAGGACTCGTCAGACTTGCCAGTGACATGGCCTGCAGGACTATTGGCTTTCCTGTCTAAGGAGGAAATTGACACTGAGGGAGTTGGTGGTGTGGTTTGCAGGAGCTTGGGTACAAGAGGAAGGGATTTAGTTGTCAGTGGACTGCTTCCACTGTCACCCAAAGTTTTTGAACTTGTCAATGACTTCTGATGAATGCGCTCTAGGTGACGTATAAGGGAGGATGTTCCTAGGTGGTTAACGTCCTTACCCCTACTTATTACAGATTGACAAAGGCAACACACGGCTTGACACCTTTTGTCCGCATTTCTGTTGAATTAATTCCACACCGAAGAGGGGATTTTTATGGTATTTTGACCAGGCATGTCAATGGCCTTATTCATCCCACGGACAACAGGTGTCTCCCCGGGTGCCTGACTTAAACAAACCACCTCACCATCAGATTCCTCCTTGTCAATTTCCTCCTCAGCGCCAGCAACACCCATATCCTCATCCTGGTGTACTTCAACAGTGACATCTTCAATTTGACTATCAGGAACTGGACTGTGGGTGCTCCTTCCAGCACTTGCAGGGGGCGTGCAAATGGTGGAAGGAGTGTTGGGAAGGTCAGGCATCGCAACCGACACAATTGAACTCTCCTTGGGGATTTGTGATTTAGAAGAACGCACAGTTCTTTGCTGTGCTTTTGCCAGCTTAACTCTTTTCATTTATATAGCGGGAGGAAGAGTGCTTCCATCCTCATGTGAAGCTGAACCACTAGCCATGAACGCAGGCCAGGGCCTCAGCCGTTCCTTGCCACTCCGTGTCGTAAATGGCACATTGGCAAGTTTACACTTCTCCTCAGACGCTTTTAATTTAGATTTTTGGGTCATCATTTTACTGAACTTTTGCTTTTTGGATTTTACACGCTCTCTACTATGACATTGGGCATCGGCCTTGGCAGATGACGTTGATGGCATTTCATTGTCTCTGCCATGACTAGTGGCAGCAGCTTCAGCACTAGGTGGAAGTGGATCTTGATCTTTCCCTATTTTACCCTCCACATTTTTGTTCTCCATTTTTTAATGTGTGGAATTATATGCCAGTAATATTATTATATCAATAGCAATGGCCTACTGTACTGTACTACTATATATACTGCTCACAACAATGCAGCACAGATATGGATACTTGAAGTGACACAGAGCTGCAATATACAGCAATGGCCTACTGTACTGTACAACTATATACTGTTGAACACCAAAATGCTGCACTGTACTACTATATATAATGCTCACAACAATGCAGCACAGATATGGATACTTGCAGTGACACGGAGCTGCAAGATACAGCAATGGCCTATTGTACTGTACAACTATATACTGTTGTTCACCAAAATGCTGCACTGTACTACTATATATACTGCTCACAACATTGCAGCACAGATATGGATACTTGAAGTGACACAGGGCTGCAAGATACAGCAATGGCCTACTGTACTGTACAACTATATACTGTTGGTCACCAAAATGCTGCACTGTACTACTATATTTACTGCTCACAACATTGCAGCACAGATATGGATACTTGCAGTGACACGGAGCTGCAAGATACAGCAATGGCCTACTGTACTGTTCAACTGTATACTGTTGGTCACCAAAATGCTGCACTGTACTACTATATATACTGCTCACAACAATGCAGCACAGATATGGATACTTGAAGTGACACGGAGCTGCAAGATACAGCAATGGCCTACTGTACTGTACAACTATATACTGTTGGTCACCAAAATGCTGCACTGTACTACTATATATACTGCTCACAACAATGCAGCACAGATATGGATACTTGCAGTGACACGGAGCTGCAAGATACAGCAATGGCCTACTGTACTGTACAACTATATACTGTTGGTCACCAAAATGCTGCACTGTACTACTATATATACTGCTCACAACATTGCAGCACAGATATGGATACTTGCAGTGACACGGGGCTGCAAGATACAGCAATGGCCTACTGTACTGTACAACTATATACTGTTGGTCACCAAAATGCTGCACTGTACTACTATATATACTGCTCACAACAATGCAGCACAGATATGGATACTTGCAGTGACATGGAGCTGCAAGATACAGCAATGGCCTACTGTACTGTACAACTATATAATGTTGGTCACCAAAATGCTGCACTGTACTACTATATATACTGCTCACCAATGCAGCACAGATATGGAATGGATACTTGAAGTGACACGGAGCTGCAAGATACAGCAATGGCCTACTGTACTGTACTATACTGGTGGTCACCAAAATGCTGCACTGTACTACTATATGGTATACTGGTCACACAATAATGCAGCAGATATTGAGCACTGATCAGGATACTGTCTAGAACGGAGTCTGACACGGAGCTGCAAGATACAGCAATGGCCTACTGTACTGTACTACTATTATATACTGGTGGTCCCCACAATGCAGCACACTGAGCACAGATATTTTCAGCACACTGAGTACAGATATGGAGCATTTCAGGGAGAGAACATAGCCACGTCCTCTCCGTTCAATTTCCAATGCACGAGTGAAAATGGTGGCGACGCGCGGCTCTTTATATGGAATACGAATCTCGCGAGAATCCGACAGCGGGATGATGACGTTCGGCCTCGTTCGGGTTAACCGAGCAAGGCGGGAAGATCCGAGGCTGCCTCGGACCCATGAAAAACACTTGAAGTTCGGGGGGTTCGGATCTCGACGAACCGAACCCGCTCATCTCTAATAATAACCTTAGAGTGCCTGGAATACCGGAAGCTCTTAAAGACCCAGCATTATATAATTTTTTTGAAAGTAACTCTCCCAACCCTGTTACATATTGATGCTGCCTGATCTGATCTGGTTATAGAGAGGGCACACCGTATAGGGCCCATCAGAAACCGAGCTACTCAATGCCCTTGTGTGGTAATATTCCGATGTTTAAACTACGCCCACAAGGACGCCATCTGGACACCTTCTTGCTGTATACGAGATATTGTATGGGAGGAGCATAATTCCAAATTACTAATCTTCCAAGACTACTCAGCCGAAATTACTAAGGCTAGGAAGGCCTTCTCGCCCATTTGCACGCAATTCGTCAAAGATGGTCGCAAGTTTGCCCTCCTCTACCCAGCAAGACTACGGATTTTTGAGGGGAATTCCTTTACTGATTTAACACTGTAGAAGATGCAGAGTCACACTACCCAGCCCCAGGGCCTCCTATGTCTCAGCAGCCTGTGCAGATGGAGTGGAAGCAGGGAATAACGGACTTAATTTGTGATCCTCCAGCTCCTTTCTGTTGTGTCCTGCCAAAGTATTGACGTTTCTTAAGCACGTACATTTGTTCACAGCATGGCGTGGCCGACTCTGAGTGTCTGCTTTTCTGGGTTACGCCTGATTCGGAGGCCGCCTATTGGCCGTCATTGTGCCTTGCTATGGAAGTTACCTCTCTCTTTAATATGTCATCAATTTGTGCCTTCATAGATGCTGTGAGCCTGCTCACATGCCAATGTTTGATTTATGTATGAGAAGTGCTCTTTTATTGTTCGGGACCTCTGACTCTCCTCTGTGATAGCTGTATATGTATAATGGGAATACTAATAACAAGAGGCCGCTCATGGGGAATGTTGTGTGTGTTTATATTTCTGCTGCGGGGTACACTGGGCTCCACAAGGAATAGACATAGGGGGTGTAGAGTAGGATCTTGATCCGAGGCACCAACAGGCTGAAAAGCCCCAACTGTTCCCAGAATGCATAGCGCCGCCTCCTCCACAACCCCGCCTCCCTGCACAGGAGCTCAGTTTTGTAGTTGGTGCCGCAGATAGCAGGCACATAACAGAGGGGCTGCTCCAGGCAGCCCTAAGAAGAGCTTTTTTGAAGAAAATGTGAAGACTACAAGGGCAGCAGCGGTGTGTAAATGTCAGAGACAATCACTGCTGCAGCTCCGGCTCTCCCCAGCGGCGCTGTACACTCCCGAGCCCTGGTTGCCGGGTAACTACAGCAGGAGGCTCCGGTTTTCTTCATGGTCAGGCACACACGACGGGGGCTCTCCGGGATCACGTGGCCGCGCTTCAGGAGGTGGAAAGTGGGTCCCGCTTGCGGTCAGTGGGAGGCGGGCCGCGCGCGCTGGCGGTGGACACTGTGGCAGTACAGGCGATCCCACTAGATCACCAGGGCATGGGCGCAGGTCAGGTTTTCTCTCTAAACCATTTTAATAGTAGCCCACAGTACCCAGTGGTTTTGCCAGCAGGGGGATAAGGCTTAGACCTGAAGCCCCTCCCCCAGCCCGCCATTTCCCGCAAATGTTCCCGCCCTGGAGCTGCATATCTGTCTCTCCCTTACTCCCTGTCAGTGTCTGGGCGCCATTTCTCTCAGCTTCACTGTTCCTGGGACTGCTTGGGCAAATCCTCCTGTGTAAAGCCGCCTGGTTGTCAGTGCTGTGACTTTACATGACACTTAAATATTCTACCTGCCTTTTAGACAGTGCTAGCTAAGAAAGAGTACATTTAGTCAGGGTTTTCTAGTACAATTACCCTGTGATATACATCCAGTTCTTACTGTGCAGTGTTATATCTATTGACTATATAGCTATATATAAGCGCAGTGCAGTATTATTGTTAGTAATAACCCCTGCATTGTACAAACTGTGACTATCTGTGTGTGCATTAGCTTGCTGAGGGGTGTCCATTTCGTGTCTCTCACTCAACTTGCTATCCCTATATTCTATAACCTGAGGGGGCTTGGTGCGTCAGGTTTTATATTTATATAGGATTTTCACAAAGATATTCTTTAATACGTATTTTTCTCTGTGATTTTTGTCACCATATCTCTCCTTTATCTCTGCTAGTGCTGACTACACTGCGCAGGGGTTTGGGTACGAGGTATTGTGCTGCTGCCAATTGTACTGTGTTACCTGATACTGCAAGTTACATCATGTCTGCTTCTGAGGGTAACGGTTCTGGGGCTGAACACATTGCCAGTTGTTGCTGGAGCCACAGATCCCTATGAGGAGAATATAGCAGCTGTGGGCTCTGGTTCTGGGGACTGTGGCAACGGAGGTACATAATGACCCACCGTAGGCCGCTTTTTCCACGCTTCTACATACGCTAGTTAATAAACTAACACCCCCTATGGGACTTCATATGCCGGTACAACCGTATCTGGTCCCTGCAGCTAACCCGCCGTGGGCGGACGACTTTTCTGCTCAATTGAAGAAGTTGAACCTTTCCCTGACTAATAAAAAGTCTGACCCTCGCTCGCCCAAGCCCAAGGGGTCCTCTAAGCGAGCTCTTATCTCCTCACAATCCACTGCTGTCACTGACACCTCGTCTGATGAAGACGGCACTTACACTGACCCCACAGATTCTGACACAGATACTGCTGATGGGGAGGGTAGTTCACATGTGAATGTTCCTGATCTTTTGGGGGCTATTAAGTTGATTTTACAGATTACGGATGATCCCGAGCCATCCGTCCCTCCTAAGAAACCAGATAGGTTCAAGCGTCAGAAGGTGGTTAAACAAGTTTTACCTCACTCTGACCACCTAGTGGATATACGTCAGGAACCCTGGGAAAACCCGGGTAAGAAGTTTGTGCCTCAAAAGAAGATGCTGGCTCGCTATCCCCTCGCGCCAGAGCTGTCTAAAAATTGGGAAACGCCTCCTCCAGTAGACTCACATGTGGCTAGGATGGTAGTTTCCTCAGCTCTACCTGTCACTACCGTCACGTCTCTAAAAGAGCCTACGGATAAACGTGTGGAGGGTTGTCTAAAAGCGATTTACACCCTCATGGGTGCTGCACAAAGGCCCACTATTGCAGCAACATGGGCTGCAGAGGCTATTGTAGCATGGGCCCTAGAGTTAGAAACTGAAATCTCTTCTGACCATGCTAGACAATGCTTGTCATATATTGTCACAGCTTCTCACTATATTAAAGAGGCGGCTTCTGATGCCGGTATCCTAGCAGCCAAGGCCTCTACTACATCAGTCCTGGCTTGCCGATTATTGTGGCCGAGATCCTGGTCTGTGAATCTGGATTCTAGGAAAACCCTGGAGGTACTCCCATTCAAGGGAAATATTCTGTTTGGGGAAGACTTAAATAAGATTGTGGCTGACTTGGCTACTGCCAAAACTGCCTGTCTGCCAAGTACCACTCCTTCTGTGTCGAAGGCTAAAGGTACTTCCTTTCACCCCTTTCGTCCTTCAGGTAAAGCAATAGGTCAGGCGTACAACAAGCAGACCCGCACTTCCAAACCTGGTAAGCCAAAGCCCAAAAGAGCCTGGGCGGCCCGTCAGCCAGCTTCCAAGACCGATAAGCCTGCCACATGACGGGGCGGGCCTCCCCCTGGGGGATCCCAAGGTGGGGGGCCGGCTTCTAGGGTATACCCAGGAATGGTTGAAGACCACTTCAGATGCCTGGGTACGGGAAGTGGTCACTCGAGGTTACTCCATAGCCTTCAAAAACCGACCCCCTTATTGATTTTTCCGGACAGACGTCCCGTTGGACCAGACAAAGGCAAACACTCTACATTCGGTGGTACAGACCCTCCTGGATACAGGAGTCGTTGTACAGGTGCCTCTTGTGCAGAGGCGCTGGGGGTACTATTCTCCGCTGTTTCTAGTCCTGAAACCGAATGGGTCCTCCCGGCCCATTCTCAACCTCAAGGCATTGAACAGGTTTGTGAAGGTTTCCAAGTTCCGTATGGAAACCCTTCGCTCTATAGTTCTGGCCTTGGAACCTGGGGACTACATGGTTTCCCTGGATATACAGGATGCTTACCTCCATATTCCTATAGCAGCGTCACATCAGCAATACCTGAGGTTTGCGATTGGCAACCTCCATTACCAGTTTTGGCGTTACCTTTTGGTTTAACTACGGCTCCTCGAGTCTTTACCAAGGTCATGGCGGTGATGACGGTGGTACTCCGACGTCAAGGGGTCAGGATACTGCCGTATCTGGACGACTTGTTAATCCTGGCAAATTCCCCAGAACTTCTCCTGCGTCATCTGGATATGACGGTCCGGATTCTACAAGCCCACGGGTGGCTCATCAACTGGAAGAAATCCTCCCTGGTCCCTGCTCAGAGCATGGTGCACCTGGGAGCGCTATTGGACACTCCCAACCAGAGGTTGTTCTTGTCTCAGGAGAAAGTCCTGAAGCTTCAGGACAGGATTCGTTGCTTCCTTTCTCGTCTGCAAGTGTCGATACATTCGGCGATGCAGGTGCTGGGCCTCATGGTCTCAGCATTCGACATGGTGGAGTATGCTCAATTCCATTATCGCCCCCTCCAGAGGCTAATTCTAGCCAAGTGGCCTGCCTCACCGGATCAGGTCTCACATGATCTCATTGACTCCGGAGGTCCATCTGTCGGGCTGAGGTTATCAGAGGAGTTGTTTTCCTGAAGTTATCATATTTATTGCTGATGCTACCACTCTCTTACGAAAAAGCATGTACAGTATTTAAACAAAATGTTCACAAAATTTCTCTGGGTTGGTAAGAAGCCGAGAATACCCTATACTAGTCTTCAGTTACTTAGAGAGGCCCCCGACAGGCCTCCTTCATACCCCTCCAAAACCATTTCCACCTGGGATGATGTCAAATATCCTTTTTGCCCAACCTTATAGGGCATGGCAATCTTCTCATACTAAATTACACAGAAAGTCAGGCGTTTCCGCCTATGACACTTTCTGGGGAAACCCATGCTTTAGTCCAGGTCTTGACAATGTGCACTTCTTGGGCTGGAGAGATAAAGGAATAATAGCTGTAAAGGATGTTTTTGATCCGGGGGGCAAAGTCTTACTTTCATTCTCTGAGTTGCAGATAAAATATGGGATCCCTCATAAAAATTTCTTTATGTATTTACAAATACGCCACTGTGTACAGTCCCGACCATTACCCTTTTCCTCAGCGGATACACCTGACCCTCTACATATGTTAATGGCCTTCACTAAGGATTGGCCATATAAAATTAAATTTTTTCAAACGACTCTGCGAGTGTCAGAGAGGGACAAATTATGGAAAAAGGCATTTGATAAATGGAACCAAGACATTCCTAATTTTGATTTGCAGGATAGGATTTGGGATAATATGGCACTGGTATTTAGATATTTACATTCTGCTTCCCTACAGGAAGTTCATTTGAAAACCCTTCAGAGAGCTTATATTGCTTCAAATCAGAGAATGCATATGGTGCCTGATGAAACGGGATGTTGTGTGGAATGGGGGGAGCGACTCTTCCACAACCTATTGTCGAAGTCAAAAAAATATTACATAAAGAGAACATACAAACTACACACATTATAAGTCGCTATACTTGCAAATACGCGCAGCGAGCACAGCAATATATGGTAACACACGCATTTACACGGACATGCCACAGAGATTGATTCAACACTTATTTCATACAGTACATAACTATAATAATATCAAGCGCCAGACATCATGATGATTTAAAATTATCTAATGAAGCAATGTCATGAATGTGTATTATTTGAACGAAACAAGATAGACCTGTCATATTTACTATTAAAACAACCAGATTAATGTGTAGATTCATTTGATACTTGTTATTAAGTTGTAGGATATTGCAACACGGAATTATGATTAAATGTATAAAAGCTAAAATCACTTTTATTAGAACAATAGATATTCCAAACAGGTAATGAACAGGAAACTCAGGCCAGCCTGGATGTCTTCAAGGCTGAACCTGATTACCATATACAAAGGGACTGGTGACTCATCGTGAACCCCTCCCCCAGAAACTAGATAACACATTGATCACACAGGAGCTCAGTGGCTTTTTGGTCTCAGAGGATGATGGACTTGCTGCCAGTTCAGTTCCTGTATTTATTTACAGAGGGAGAGAGACATAAGATGCATTGGAGGGAATGATAATTGTATCGCTGGCCTGTAACTGTATGTAATTGTATGTAACTGTATGTAATTGTATGTAACTGTATGTTTAAACTGCTTACTGTGTGAGTGTAACCATGTAACTATAGGTATACTGTACTTTGTAATATATATTGAATCCATATCCTTTTTTTTTTTAAATTCAATATTTTTTTATTGGAGTTTTTGATTTCGCATTAACAACCTACACAAAAAAACAAACTGAAAATTACAAACATACACAAAAACACATACACAGCTGTACATTTATAAGGTCCACAGTACATCCAGCGGTTGAAATGTCTCATAAGTCATACAGTCGCAGAGCGTCGGCGTCTGGGAGTAACACAACCCAAACAAGCCACTTCCAATATAAGCATAAGCATAGCAGAGTAAACACAGTATATCGAAATACAGCATAGCAAGGCCGGCCGCGAGGGTATCCACCTCCAAAACGTCCCAGAATAAAAATAAGGAAATAAATACAAATCTAAACTTTATTTATCCTTAAAATATCTAGAGTCCATCCACCTGCTCCATATTGTAAACAATTTTCTTTCCACCTTCCTAGCCAGGAACACAAATTTTTCGTGTGCAATATTTTCGTTGACCAGAGATATCCAAGCCCTGGGTGCAGAGGCCTCACCAGCCAGCCACAGCCGGGCTATACAGACCCTAGCCAGGGCACATACATTGATGACATATCGCCTGCTGGGCGGATCTAAAGCTTCCTCGTCCACAATCAGCAATGTACACAACACAGGCGTAAATATGGAAGAGGGAATACCTGTATCAACAGGGGCGGAACTGCCGGAGACAACGGAGTCGGATGCCGCCGGGCTCCCAGCCCTGAAGGGGGCACCTCCTCCATTGTCCCCAGGTTCCATGCCCTTCCTGCTTTAGAAGAGCGACTCTGTGCTCTCTTGAGTTCTCTGGTCGTGGCCTGGAGTGAGGAGATGTCAGGGAGACAGTGCCGGCTTGCAGGCAGGGGAGCGGAACGGCTGTCACTGTGTGGAGACACTGGACGGCAGCGAGAGAGACTCAGCAGCAGAGGTCAGAGGTTGAACAAACAATATATGCTCTTCGTAATGGGTGAAGGGACTGCTGAGCATCGACAAGTGACTGCAGCAAATCACTTGTGAAAGGTGCAGACACTGCAGAGAGATGTCACCTCACATTCCAAAAGTGATTTGTATCAGCCACTGCTGTTGTTTCTCAGCAGCCCCTTGGAGGACCCCCTGCTGCCTGTAATCCACGTGTTTGAGGAGAAAGGCCGCCAGCATCTGTTACCAACAGCATGATGCCCCCCTGCACAGACAGAAGAGCTAGTCAGCAAGTTTGGGCATCCTGGTGTGCAGAGTCCCCCTGCCCCAACAGGAGGTCAGGACCCTGCAGAGGTAAGGGCACTGCATCCTACTGCATATTTGTGCTGCTGCTGCTGACAGGTCATACACTGCACCTTGTATACTGCAGCACTGATTCAATGTAAAGTATACCGATTATGACTTGCTCCCTTATACTGTTGTTCAGTGCTGCAGCATACAGAAGTGCAGAGTAGGACCTGTTCCTGGGCCTTATACAGTGACTTATCATGGATTGCATATTCAGTGCGATCTGGGCGGGATCTTATCGTCTAGGATCGCATTGCAATATGCAATCCTATCACCCGAATGTATTATTGTGCACACACAGGGACAGGACTCAAAAAGGAGCCTGTCCCTGCGATGTGCTGTGATGGCTGCCGTGGCTTCTGCGCCTACGCGGTCAGCAAAGATCGCACTGCACATTGGCCACTACCCCCTGCCCGGCCACAAGTGTGATGTGTAGCCCATAGGCTACAATGGGCTTCCGTCATCTTCAGATGGCGGTAGCTGCGGGGGCCTATATCGGGAATGCATCGAATTCCAGATATTGGTAAATCAGGCAGCATCTCATCCTCCATAGAAACATATGGGGGATGCGGTTGCCAGCGGGAATGGAGCGATTGCAGCAGGTATCTGCAATACCTACTGCGGTCCCTCCTTCTTACATTCGGGGGAAACTTAATAATTGCGGTTGACCACCAAAAATGGGTGGTTTTGGGGATATAGCTGCAAATTTACAATGATAAATGGGCCCCTCAGTGCTGCAGTATATGCAAGTGGAGAGTATGGCATAGATAATAAGAATTTACTTACCGATAATTCTATTTCTCGTAGTCCGTAGTGGATGCTGGGAACTCCGTAAGGACCATGGGGAATAGCGGCTCCGCAGGAGACTGGGCACATCTAAAGAAAGCTTTAGAACTATCTGGTGTGCACTGGCTCCTCCCCCTATGACCCTCCTCCAAGCCTCAGTTAGGATACTGTGCCCGGACGAGCGTACACAATAAGGAAGGATTTTAAATCCCGGGTAAGACTCATACCAGCCACACCAATCACACCGTACAACCTGTGATCTGAACCCAGTTAACAGCATGATAACAGAGGAGCCTCTGAATAGATGGCTCACAACAAGAACCCGATTAGTTAACAATAACTATGTACAAGTATTGCAGACAATCCGCACTTGGGATGGGCGCCCAGCATCCACTACGGACTACGAGAAATAGAATTATCGGTAAGTAAATTCTTATTTTCTCTGACGTCCTAGTGGATGCTGGGAACTCCGTAAGGACCATGGGGATTATACCAAAGCTCCCAAACGGGCGGGAGAGTGCGGATGACTCTGCAGCACCGAATGAGAGAACTTCAGGTCCTCCTCAGCCAGGGTATCAATTCGTAGAATTTTGCAAACGTGTTTGCCCCTGACCAAGTAGCTGCTCGGCAAAGTTGTAAAGCCGAGACCCCTCGGGCAGCCGCCCAAGATGAGCCGTCCTTGTGGAATGGGCTTTTATTGATTTAGGCTGCGGTAATCCTACCGCAGAATGCGCAATAGACTGCCTAGAAGCAGGAGCACCCAGCTTGTTGGGTGCCATTAGGATAAACAGCGAGTCAGTTTTCCTGACTCCAGCCGTCCTGGAAAAATAAAATTTACAGGGCTCTGACTACGTCCAGCAACTTGGAATCCTCCAAGTCCCCAGTAGCCGCAGGCACCACAATAGGTTGGTTCAAGTGAAAACCTGAGACCACCTTCGGGAGAAACTGAGGACGAGTCCTCAACTCTGCCCTATCCATACAGAAAATCAGATAAGGCCTTTTACATGACAAAGCCGCTAATTCTGACACACGCCTGGCCAAGGCCAAGGCCAACAGCATGACCACTTTCCACGCGAGATACTTTAGCTCCATGGTTTTAAGTGGCTCAACCAATGCGACATTAGAAAATCCAACACCACGTTGAGATCCAAAAAGTGCCACAGGAGGCACAAAAGGAGGCTGAATATGTAGTACTCCTTTAACCAAAGTCTGAACTTCAGGCAGTGAAGCCAGTTTTTTCTGGAAGAAAATTGACAGAGCCGAAATCTGGACCTTGATGGACCCCAATTTGAGGCCCAAACGTCACCCCTGCTTGCAGGAAGTGCAGGAATCGACATAGTTGAAATTCCTCCGTCGGGGCCTTCATGGCCTCCCACCAAGCAACAAATTTTCGCCAAACGCGGCGATAATGTCTTGCGGTGACATCCTTCCTGGCTATGATCAGGGTAGGGATGACTTCCTTCGGAATACCCTTTTCCTTTAGGATCCGGTGTTCTACCGCCATGCCGTCAAACGCAGCCGCGGTAAGTCTTGGAACAGACAGGGTCCCTGCTGCAGCAGGTCTTGTCTGAGCGGCAGAGGCCAAGGGTCCTCTGCCAGCATCTCTTGAAGTTCCGGGTACCAAGCTCTTCATGGCCAATCCGGAACCCCGAGTATGGTTTTCACTCCTCGCCTTCTTATTATTCTCAGTACCTTGGGTATGAGAGGTAGAGGAGGAGACACATAAACCGACTGGTACACCCACGGTGTCACTAGAGCGTCCCCAGCGATCGCCTGAGGGTCCCTTGACCTGGCGCAATATCTTTTCAACTTCTTGTTGAGGCGGGACGCCATCATGTCCACCCGTGGTCATTCCCAACGGTTTACCCGCATTTGGAAAACTTCTGGATGAAGTCCCCATTCTCCTGGGTGTAGGTCGCCCATCGGAGAATCCTTGTGGCTTCTGCCATCGCCATCCTGCTTCTTGTGCCGCCCTGTCTGTGTACATGGGCGACCGCCGTGATGTCGTCTGATTGGATCAGTACCGGCTGGTTCTGAAGCAGGGGCCTTGCTTGTCTTAGGGCATTGTAAATGGCCCTTAGCTGCAGAATATTTATGTGAAGCGAAATCTCCTTGGAAATTTCTTCCCTGTGTGACTGCACCCCAGCCCCGAAGGCTGGCATCCGTGGTCACCAGGACCCAGTCCTGTATTCCGAATCTGCGGCCCACTAGTAGATGAGCCCTCTGCAGCCACCACAGCAGCGACACCCTGTTTCTTGCTGACAGGGTTATCCACTGTTGTATCTGTACATGGGACCCGGACCATTAGTCCCACAGGTCCCACTGGAACGTCCTTGCGTGGAGTCTTCCGAATGGAATTATGCTTCGTACGAAGCTACCATTTTTCCCAGGACTCGTGTGCATTGATGTACCGACACCTGTCCTGGTTTTAGGATGTCTCTGACTAGAGATGACAACTCCTCGGCTTTTTCCACTGGAAGAAACACTCTTTTCTGGTCTGCGTTCAGAAACATTCCCAGGAACAGAAGACGTGTCGTCGGGACCAGCTGTGACTTTGGAATATTGAGAATCCAGTCGTGCTGTTGTAGCACTTCCCGAGAGAGTGCTACCCCCACTACCAACTGTTCTTTGGACCTCGCCTTTATCAGGAGATCGTCCAAGTACGGGATAATAAAAACTTCCTTCTTGTGAAGGAGTATCATCACTTCGGCCATTACCTAGGTAAAGACCTTCGGTGCCGTGGACAACTCCAACGGCCGCGTCTGGAACTGATAGTGACAGTCCTGTACCACATATCTGAGGTACTCCTGGTGAGGGGGGGGGGGAATGGGGACATGCAGGTACGCATCCTTGATGTCCAGGGAGACCCTGTAATCCCCCTCGTCCAGGCTCGTAATAAGCACCCTGAGCGATTCCATCTTGAACTTGAATCTTCTGATATAAAAGTTCAAGTATTTTAATTTCAAGATGGGTCTCACCGAACCGTTGCGGTACCACAACCACTGTGGAATAGTAACCCCTTCCTTGCTGAAGGAGGGGCACCTTGACAATCACTTGTTGTGATTATAGTGTTGAATATCCACCAACACCGTCTCCCTGGCAGAGGGAGGTGCCGGTAAGGCAGATTTTAGGAAACGGCGGTGGGAAGAACGTCTCGAACTCCAGCCTGTACCCCTGAGATACTACTTGAAGGACCCAGGGATCTATGTGAGAGAGCCCACTGTCCGCTTAAATATCTAAGACGGGCCCCCACCGTACCCGGGTCCGCCTGAGCAGCCCCAGCACCATGCTGTGGACCTACCGGACGCAGGGAGGACTTCTGCTCTTGGGAACTAGCTGTGTGTTGCAGCTTTTTTCCTCTACCTTTGCCTCTCGGCAGAAAGGATGAGCCTCTAGCCCACTTGTTTTTCTGGGGCCGAAAGGACTGTACTTGATGATACGGTGCTTTCTTTTGTTGTGGGGTAGCCTGTGGCAAAAAAATTAATTTCCCAGCAGTAGCTGTGGAAACGAGGTCTGAAAAACTATCCCCAAACAGTTTTACCCCCTTATAGGGCAACTTCCATGTGCCGATTCGAGTCGGCATCGCCTGACCATTGCCAAGTCCATAACCCCCGTCTGGCGGCAATGGACCTAGCGCTTATTTTTGATGCCAGCCGGCAAATATCCCTCTGTGCATCACGCATGTATAAGACCACGTCTTTTATATGCTCTATTTTCAGCAAAATATTGTCCCTATCCATAGTTATTTTCTGACAGGGAATCTGACCACGCAGCGGGAGCACTGCACATCCATGCCGAAGCAACGGCTGGTCGCAATATAATGCCCTAGTGTGTGACCATATCTTATAGGGTAACCTCCTGCTTTCTATCAGCAGGTTCCTTCAGGGCGGCCGTACCCGAAGACGGTAGTGCCACCTTTTCTGATAAGCGTGTAAGCGCTGTATCTACCCTATGGGGTGTTTCCCCGCGTGACCTATCCTCTGGCGGGAAAGGGTACGCTGCCAATAACCGTTGTAGAAATTATCAATTTCTTACCGGGGGAAGACCACTCTTCCTCACACACCTCATTTAGTTTCTCAGATGCAGGAAAAACTACTAATAGTTTTCTCTCACCAAACACAATACCCTTTTATGTGGTACCTGGGGTATAATCATAAATGTGTAATACATTTTTCATTGTCTCAATCCTGTAACGGGTGGACCTATTTGGAGGGTACACCAGTCTCATCGATGTCGACACTGGAGTCAGTATCCGTGTCGACATCTGTGTCTGTTATCTGAGGTAGCGGGCGATTTTAGAGCCCCCCATGACATTTGAGACGCTGGAACAGGCACAAGCTGAGTAGCCGGCTGTTCCGTGTCGTCGGCCTTTTATGTAAGGAGTTGACACTTTCACGTTGATCCTTCCATAAGTTCAACCACACCGGTGTCGACCCCGCAGGGGGTGACAACATATTTACAGGCATTTGCTCCGCCTCCACCTCATTATCCTCCACATACCTGTCGACACAGCCGTACCGACACACAGCACACACACAGGGAATGCTCTGATAGAGGACAGGACCCCACAAATCCCTTTGGGGAGACAGAGGGAGAGTATGCCAGCACACACCAGGGCGCTATATATCACAGGGATAGCACCTATAAAAAAGTGTTTTCCCTTATAGCTGCCTATATGTTGTATACTGCGCCTAAATTGTGCCCCCCCCCTCTCTTTTTAACCCTTTCTGTAGTGTATTAACTGCAGGGGAGAGCCAGGGAGCATCCCTCCAACGGAGCTGTGAGGGAAAAATGGCGCCAGTGTGCTGAGGAGATAGGCTCCGCCCCTTTTTCGCTGACTTTTCTCCCGCATTTTTATGGAATCTGGCAGGGGTTAATATACATCCATATAGCCCTGGGGGTTATATGTGATGTATTTTTGCCAGCCAAGGTGTTTATATTGCTGCTCAGGGCGCCCCCCCCCCAGCGCCCTGCACCCTCAGTGACCGGAGTGTGTGGTGTGCATGAGAAGCAATGGCGCACAGCTGCAGTGCTGTGCGCTACCTTGGTGAAGACTGATGTCTTCTGCCGCCGATTTTCCGGACCTCTTCTTGCTTCTGGCTCTGTAAGGGGGCCGGCGGCGCGGCTCTGGGACCGGACTCCGAGGCTGGGCCTGTGTTCGGTCCCTCTGGAGCTAATGGTGTCCAGTAGCCTAAGAAGCCCAAGCTGGCTGCAAGCAGGCAGGGTCGCTTCTTCTCCCCTTAGTCCCTCGATGCAGTGAGCCTGTTGCCAGCAGGTCTCACTGAAAATAAAAAACCTAAAACTAACTTTTTCTAAGAAGCTCAGGAGAGCTCCTAGATTGCACCCTGCTCGGTCGGGCACAAAAATCTAACTGAGGCTTGGAGAAGGGTCATAGGGGGAGGAGCCAGTGCACACCAGATAGTCCTAAAGCTTTCTTTAGATGTGCCCAGTCTCCTGCGGAGCCGCTATTCCCCATGGTCCTTACGGAGTTCCCAGCATCCACTAGGACGTCAGAGAAAAACCATGTATACAGTGCAGAGTATCTGGGGACTTGTTTAGCCCATCTAAGCCGGTGATCACCATCAGGGAAGTATGCCAGTACTAATGTACCAAGCCTGGACTTAGGGGTCCCTGGCTGTGTCATCTGTACTGGGCCCTACAATGTCTGACAGTAGCCCCAGCTTCCGTGCAGAGTCCTGGACACTGACTCCTTTCCTGGAATCTTTATTCACTCTGATGTACCACTGGTGAGTCGCTGGGATATCAGAGCCAGTCCCGTCACTCACTGAGAAGTAATGTGATATTACTTCCTCACTTGCCCCCTCAGCTCTCCGACTGATCATGCGGTAACGGTCATTGACATATGCGCAGGCTGGAGCCATGGGGGGGCAACACCATGCATTTCGCCTCCGGGCGTCTGGTATGAACTTACGCCTCTGTGTATCAATTATGGTACGTAGAACAGCCTTCCATAACAAAGATATGCTAGGGCACAACCAAAGCAGATGCCAGAAGTCGGCACCCATGGCTCCACACTTAGGGCACCGTGAGCTATGAGACCCTCCAATATGTGCTAACCTCACTGGGGTCATATACACTCTATGCAGAATATATAATTGTATTTGCTGGTATCTAACAGAGGAGGTGGAGATCCGATGGGCTCCCATAGCAGTATTCCATGCATCATCTGTTAACATACCCACATCTGACTCCCACCTACCCCGAAGAGTAGTTAGAGGGTCAGTATGATGCCTCTGGAGAATATGACCATAGATCCTAGAAACTAGGTGTCCCGAGTCCAGCGTCTGCAGCATTAATTTGACCGGGGAATCAGCGAGGACTGGAGGGCCATTAGGAAACTGGGCAGCCAAAGCGTGTCTCAGCTGAAGGAATCGAAAGAAGAACCCTGAGGGGACATTATGCACCTGTTGAAGTTGGTGGAATGATTTAAGGGTCCCATCACTATATAAATGGCCTAAAGAGTACACTCCCCAGTTACCCCAAGCCTCCCGGACCTGAAGTTGACGCAGTTCCGGCAACCCGTAAGTATTATCCAGTGGGGTATCAGGATCAACACCATGACCCTGCATCACAGAGTGCACCAATTTCCATATCAGGATGGACTGTTTAATCAGTGGCAGTGTGGACATTTTGACGCTACCGCAAAGGAGTAGCTGTAATGGGGAGCCACCAGGATAGTCATGGTGCATCATCAGCGAATGCAAAGCCAGGGGATCGAGGTCGTTAACCCACTCCCAGACATGTGTCAGTTGCGCCGCATAGTAATAAAAATGGAAGTTGGGGAGAGCCAAACCCCCCAATTCCCGTGAACTGGTCAGGGTATCCAGTCTCAAACGTGCCTGCTTACTAGCCCACACCAGGGAGGAAAGCAACCCATTTATTTGTTTAAAAATCTTCTGCGGAATATAAACGGGAGAATGCAGCAAAACATATAGAAGTTTGGGCTAGAAAACCATTTTTACCATGTTAACTCCCCGTGACCATTAAAGGCAGCTTCCCCCAGGCCTTCACCCGGCTACGAAGATACGTTATTTGTGGAGTAATATTTAGGGAGGAAAATTTCTGAGGATCATTAGACACCCAAATGCCCAGATATTTGAAAGAGTCCACCCACCGCAATGGGAGAGCTACTAACGGGGAGGTAGGAACTTCGCCCCGAAGTGGGGTAATAAAGGATTTCTCCCAATTAATCAGGAGCCCAGAGTATCGGCCGAACACAGTAATAATTTCCAAAATCCTATGCATAGACTCAGCATAGCGATCCACAAACAACAAAACGTCGTCGGCATATAGGGCCACCCCATCCTCACGGGCCTCCATCTTAATGCCAGAGATCCCCACGCCCGCCCTCAGGAGGCATGCAAGGGGTTCAATGGCCATAGCAAACAGAGTAGGGGACGATGGGCATCCCTGTCGTGTACCCCTAGATAGGGGAAAAGAGTGAGATACAAAACCATTTACCGCCACCCTCGCCGAAGGAGAGGAATACATCAATCGCACGTATTTAATAAAGTTTGGGACTATACCAAATCTACGCATAACTTCCCACAAATAATCCCACTCCACAGAATCAAAAGCCTTAGCGGCATCTAACGAAACGACTACGGAGGAGGAGGGATCCTCGCGGGGAATTTGTAGGTGAGTAAACAGACGTCTAAGGTTAATGGAAGTCGATTTATTGGGCATAAATCCCATCTGATCCGGGTGTATTATGTGAGAAATAACTGCATTTAATCTGCCAGCCAGCACCTTAGCCAAAATTTTAATATCAGTGGGTAAAAGGGATATAGGGCGATAAGACTCAACTTTCCTAAGATCCTTGTCAGGCTTAGGGAGAACTACAATCACTGCCTCCGCCATAGACGGGGGGAGAGACTCCTGTGCAAAGATTTGGCCATACAACTCAAGTAGGTGAGGGACAAAGAAATCCAAGTGTTGCTTATAGACCTCAGAAGGTATGCCATCCAAACCCGAGGCTTTACCACTATGGGAGGCCTTAACAGCGGCCATAATTTCATCAGACGAAATAGGTGCCTCCAGAAAGTCGCAAGCCTCACTGGATAAGGTGGGGAAACAAACACTGTCTAAATAATCGTTCAGTTGTGACGAAGTACAATCTAATTTGGAATCGTACAAGCGTCTGTAGTAGGATACAAATTCAGACGCAATTTGTGGAGTCTGTGTCAGGGGAACACCATCAGGGGTCTCAATCTGAACCACAACACTAGTAGGTCTATCACCCCGGGCCAGGGAGGCCAGGTATGTCCCCGGCCTATCACCAGTAGCGTAAAAGGTATGGGAGGAGAAAAGGAGTCTATGCTGATTCTTTTCCATTAGGTAATCTTTCCATTCTCTCTGAGCCGATAACCAGGCTAGATTAGAACTGTTCAAAGAATCTTGTAAGTATTGTAATTCTGCAGCGACACTCTGGGCCTCCAGCTCAGCCTCCCGTCGCCTATAAAAGGACTTCAAATTAGACACCCGTTTAATCAAACTCCCCCTCATAAAGGCCTTGAATGTGTCCCACAAATTAGAGATAGCTTTTTCGGCACTGTTTAGTACAAAGAATTCCCGCCATGCAGCCACCAAATCAGAGCCGTCCCCCATGTGTACGAGCCAAATGGATTAAATTTCCATACGGCTTGGCCCCTAGAGCAGTTAAAGTCTAAAGTAAAGGTCAAGGGGGAGTGATCTGATATACCCCTAGTCTCATATCTGATACGATCGACCCGGGGAACCATGTCGCTCGAGAGGAGGGCCAGATCAATCCTGGAGAACGAAGAGTGAGAGTGAGAGAAACAGGAGTATTGTTTAAGAGACGGGTGTCTCAATCTCCAAGGATCGACCAGGCCCAACCCCGATACCACATGTGCAAAAGTGGATTTCCCAGGAAACGCAGCAGACGGAGATATAGAGAGCCTGTCCTTCGCCGCATCTAGCACATTATTGAAGTCGCCAAGGCAAATAACAAATATCCCGGGGAATGGGGCCATGAACCCAGCAGCCTTCTTAAGGACATCAGGAGAGTAAGGAGGGGGCACATAAACAGCTAGAAGGAGGACAGGGACATAAAATAATCTACATTTGAAAAACACATATCTCCCCCAGGGATCTGTTTGCATAGACTCCAGCACGAAGGGGACGGTCCTCCTAATAAGGACCGAAACTCCACGAGAGGCAGAAGTGTGCATGGAGTGGTACGCCCAACCCACCCAGGGTCGCTTCAAAGAGAGAATCTTACCACCCACCAAGTGAGTTTCCATAAGACAGACAATATCAGCGGCATAATGTCTAATTTGTCGGAGTACCAGGGACCTCTTAACTTTATCATTGAGCCCTCTCACATTCCACGATAACACTTTAAGCCCAGCCATAGGACGTCACAAGTACAATAAGCGCAACACCCCGCGGCCATCCAAGTCTGCCATGCATAAATTTAGTTACCGGACACCATTGCTTAAGTAGTACAGCAGCAAACCACATACATTCAAAACACAAACATCCACACAACAAATAAGTACAACCCAAAACCTTCCCTCGCCCCCCTCCCTGTATACCACCCCCAACATTCAGCATACTTGGATCCCAAAACTGAGTGCAAATACCTAAAAATAGAAATAAACAAAACTTCGTAGCACCATTGACTAGTGCAAACACACCTTAATCGGGGCAAAGAATAGAATGACTCTCGGGTGAAAAAAGAGGTAGCTCCCAGCCACCAACCACCGCCCCCCCCCCCTGAAAAAATTGAGGGGAAATCAGAGAGTTCCACCCCCTAGGTCTATCCAATACACAAAGTGAAGCATACATGGATATCACAGAACCAGATATATCAAGCCGGATATATAACCCCCCCACCCCCCCCCAAAAAAAAAAAAACATAACAGAGATAACAGAGCAGTCAAGCGAACACCCATATGCCCTATCCAAACCACGGGAGCAGAATAGCGGGGGATGAAATAGACATCAACATCAATCAAACATTCCCGCATCTTGTCACCCCGCATTAAATAACTTATATAATCATAGCAAACAGAATAGATGCAAGGAAAACAAATACAAAAGAATATAAAAAAACGAAAAAACTGGGACTGCGCAAATCAATCTGATGTGGATATTTATTTTTACATAAAATTACTTTCTACACATATACACATACATATTTAGATACCGGCCAGCATCACATAAAAAATACTGCATAAAATATAATTAGTATAATACTAAAATATCTTTTATATATATATTTCCACTCTAAATCAAATGGCTGATATAATCTCCATTCATACACTTTTAAGAACTTCTTTAGAGACCTCTCCGACAAATTTGGCAATATCACTAAGATGAATATAGTCAGAATTTAAAATGTCCAGTACCCTTTGGTCAATTTCACATCACCATGTGGGATTCTTTTTCCTTAAGGTGTTAATATTTCATCCAAGTACACGTAATTTTATTTCCTTGGTCCCCAACGAGACTTGATTAATCACTTAGGCTTACTTTGTGCATAGTAAAACTTCTGCTGATTAACTGTGCAGATCATGCGTGATTAGATACTTTTTGTATTGCAACTTTGCAAGGAAGCCGCCGAGGTAATCAAAGGCGGAGAAACGCGTCTGTCATCAGTATTCCCTATACAGGAATCAACAGTTCATTTATCAGCGGGCCGGCCGGCCACAGGCATAAGAAACCCCACTGCTGTCGGGGGAGGAGACGCCGTAGAAAGAACCCGGAGGCTCCAGATAAGGCTATCACTAGCCGGGAGGGGTGGCGTTCAGGACACTATACAGGCAATGTATCATATCTTGAAAGAATGTTACAAAGTTGCAATACAAAAAGTATCTAATCACGCATGATCTGCACAGTTAATCAGCAGAAGTTTTACTATGCACAAAGTAAGCCTAAGTGATTAATCAAGTCTCGTTGGGGACCAAGGAAATAAAATTACGTGTACTTGGATGAAATATTAACACCTTAAGGAAAAAGAATCCCACATGGTGATGTGAAATTGACCAAAGGGTACTGGACATTTTAAATTCTGACTATATTCATCTTAGTGATATTGCCAAATTTGTCGGAGAGGTCTCTAAAGAAGTTCTTAAAAGTGTATGAATGGAGATTATATCAGCCATTTGATTTAGAGTGGAAATATATATATAAAAGATATTTTAGTATTATACTAATTATATTTTATGTAGTATTTTTTATGTGATGCTGGCCGGTATCTAAATATGTATGTGTATATGTGTAGAAAGTAATTTTATGTAAAAATAAATATCCACATCAGATTGATTTGCGCAGTCCCAGTTTTTTCGTTTTTTTATAGTCTTTTGCATTAAGGGTTAAAACCAAAAACCCTTTTGGGATCGCTGCATCTATCTGTAATCAATCACAGCGCCAGGTATTGTGGTTTTGTAAATACAAAAGAAAGTCTGCCACTGGAAAGTCAAGGATCCGTAAGGGCACGCCTCGCCGGGAATCGTCTGTCCAGCCACACCATGGCCTCGCGGGGAGTTGCGAAAAACTTTGTTTCCCCATCCGCCACCACCCGCAGTCTAGACGGGAAGAGCATGGCATATGGCAGGTCAAGTTCACGTAGTCTCCTCTTAACAGGCAGGAATTGAGCCCTATCTTTTTGTACATCCACCGCGAAATCTGGGAAAACCGATATGGGCGACCCATTCCATTTTAAAGGGCCTTTGGTACGAGCCAGCCTCAAAACTGTGTCATGGTCACGGAAGTGGAGGAACTTAGCAATAAAGGTGTGGGGTGGAGCCCCTGGAGGCAGCGGGCGCATCGGAACTCTATGAGCCCGTTCAACAGTGAAGTAAGGCGAAAATTCCTCAGATCCAAAGGCATCCCGGAGCTATTTTACGAGAAACTCTTCAGGAGCTGAACCCTCTTCCTTCTCGGGCAGACCAATGAAGCGGACATTATTGGTTATTGCGCCGCAGACGCCCCTCCATATCCGTCTGCTTTTTTCGCACATCTGTCATCTGAGATTCCAAAACATCAGTGCCGACAGAGTCCTCAACATTGGATATACGGGTCTCAGTCTCTCCCACTCTTTCTCTCACCCGCTGAAGGTCCTGATGGATAATGGAGAGATCAGACTGCACTTGCCTGATTTTATTAGCCAGACGCGTCTCACTGGCAGTCACCGCATCCAATACTCTCTGCAGCGCAGCATCCGGAGGATCAGAGGAGGCGGAACTATATGCAGGAGATGGGGGCGATGCCTCAGATCTTACAGTCTCTCCCCTTTGCTGTTGAGGGCCAGGATTACGGACAAACTTATCCATTGCACTCGCCGCCGCACTACTTTGGCGGCCTCGCACCATTTTGGACAACACGGTGTCGCTCCGTCCAGCCAACAGGGTATATCAAAGCAAATACAGGCAAGAGGGGGGCGTCCGCACCAACACCCTATGGAAAGGCCAGCGGGCGCGAGGGAGTATATAGATATGTATAGATAGACAACAGGACCAAAGTCTCCGGTTATAATGCAAAGTGTCCGCCTAATGGAGCAGGAGAATAGGCAAAATCACCCTCAATCAAAGCCGTGAGGTACAGATGAGCGGTCCCCCAGCACTAACTTCCAGGCACAGCAGGGGAGCTTGCGCCACATAGGGAGAGGGCAAGGTCAGCGAGCCAGAGGAGTATAGCAGGAGGAGGGGGGAAAGGGTTTATGCAGCCCAACGGCCTCCCAGCCAGCTCAGTGAAAGCCCCAAACAATAATCATCCCCGCAGCAGTGGGTCCGCGTCCCGTGTACCTGGGTCCCAGTCAGAATGGGAGCATGCAGCAGCAGGAGATCCAGCAAATGGCCGCAATGGCAGGCAGCAGAGGATGAGCAGGATGGCCACGCTGTGAGCCCTCCAGGCTCGCTCACAGCTAGAGGAGCCGGTTGGTGTATTTTCCCACTCCCGCTCGTCAGCGTCTCACCCGGCTGCAGTGGGCGGTGATAAATCGCGGGAGCCGCACTTCCGGTTCCCCGGACAGCGCGGGTCCGCGGCAGTACAGGGTGGTCCCGGCAGCCCCAAACAGGTCACCCCCCGGGCACTCCAGCAGGCAGACGGGGCGGCAGATGAAAGCCCCTCACTCCACTTCACCAGAGACACAGCAGGCTGTAGCGGGCGGCGGCGGGTAGCAGGAGCCGAACCTCTGGCTAGCGTTGAGCGCAAGGCCGCAGCTTCACGCACCGGCCCAGCGCAGAGCAGGGCCCGCCAGGCAAACAGGGCTCCAGGAGCACGGGAGACAGCAGCAGCCGGATCAAACCCACTCCAGGGGGGGCAGGAGATGCTCATGTAGCGATGGCCCCAATATCAGACCCAGGGGGGGGGGGGGGGGGGGAGTATAGGATAATAAATCAGGATGCAGTGGCTGGAGAGCTGCACAGTGCAAGTGCTACTCCATGCCCGTCCAGGCCACGCCCCCCGAATCCATATCCTTTTTAATAACAAATATATACATCAATGAGCTTTGGAACTCAGATAATGTGTGGGTGTATTGTTTTCTCTTATGGGATGCAGTGTTTTGCGATGTATAGTGCACATTCATGGGATATGGTAATAAGAGGTGCAGGCATTTACAATATATATTAGAGCGGGCATTTTAAATATTTGTGAGAAATCAATTTGGCATTCTTAGATGGGGGCTGGTCCGCGATATCACGTTCTTAATGATGCGCTGTACATTATAAACGTGACGCTGTGGTCGATCAGCTTGTGATGGACGCATCCTAAAGCTGAGAAAATCATATTCGTGTGTATTGTTGTGTTATTAGTAAGACGCTGATATGAATTTCAAGGGACAATGCGTTTCTCATAATATTTAAGATGCTAAAATGTATTTTTATTGTTGCAAAACAAGGTTCAAATAAGTCATATTGTGTTTGATTCAGATTGGATTGTTTATCTGTTTAAGTAGGTTTAAAAGTATATTTAAAAGTTGCTGCATAGCCTTGATAAATAAAATAACTTCTGGTGCTTGTATGATGTGTGATTTCTTTGTGACAAAGGAAGCCGCATGGTCTGTCCTCCATTTTGGACTAACCACATGGCCTTTCCACCATTTTGTGTAACCCTCATGGATGTGGAAGGGGGAGGAGCAGCGGCCATTTTGGGAAGGTCATTTTCTAAATGGCTTATTTTCACTGCTCAGAATAATCAGCTTTCCTTGGTCACATCAAACACCATTTATGAGTTACCGATGCATTTATTTAACCCATGCCATAGTCAATTACAAATAGTTTCAGCTGGGCCTAGTGAGAGTTAATAGATGAATACTTGATGTAAGAATTACACACAGATATAAACAAAGTTTTTTTCTTTTTCCTCCAGGATTTAGTTAAATCTGCTTGCTAGTTTATGATAGCCATTGAAATGTTAATTAACCTGTCCCACTACCCTCTTGAACAGGCATATGAACCTCTGTTGATATGCAAATTAGAAGCACTGAATGGTTAAATGAGTCTCATAGGAGACCAGTGAATGGTACATATATATATATATATATATATATAATATTATTATAATTATGTGTATATTTATATCAGTGTATGTTCTGCAAGATAGCTATCCAATCTGAATCATATCATTTAAATTATTGATTATTGCTAGTCATTATAGATCTGTGTGAAATAAGATACATTTGTTGCTATATAGTTAAAACTGAAATAACAGTATGCTCACATTTATAGACGTTGTGTGATTTGTTTTATTCTGGACGCAGGGTTTTGTACACGTGTCTCGGACAAAGTACAGGACTGCGCACGCAGCGTAAGAGACACGCACGGTCGCGTGTGTACGCAAAGTGCATAAGAGTTGGGCGCTAAGTACAAATTACACAATAGTGTCATTTAGTTCAAAGGTGGGATAGTAGACATTTAATACAATAGCACATAACTATCAGATTTCAAAAGCAAGTTACTCTAAATTTAGTTTAAAAACTTGCCTCTGGGGTAAAGCTGCCTATCTGAATGAATTAAAATTTTCTGTACAGAAAAACCAAAGTGTATTTGAGTGAGTGAAAGCGGACAGAGTGGAACTGAACCTAGAAACTGAAGTGGTCTGAAGTGGTAACACCGGGTTAGTAGAGGCCCGGCGGCGTAGGGTTCGCTACCTTGCGTGATTAGAACTGATGTGGTCTGAAGTGGTCTTAGTGATCCCATACACTGAAGTGGTCTGAAGTGGTCTGGAGTGGTCTAGGCTAGGTGGTCTACAGCAATCGTAGGGCATATAGATAACTAGTATCTATAGGCTGTGCTATTGCATCGCATGTCCGTGTGTTCTGCACAGCACAACGTGATACCATTGTGTCATATACGCTGTGGGAGAGCATACGCAGACATGATTGCATAGACAAAAGGGGTTTTTCTTTGACAACGTCGGGAAATCTCCCTGGTGGGCTTCACTGGAAAGGGTGAAGGATAGTTATCTAATTTTCACCCTGCAAACAATTCCAGTTGAAAGATACCGAAAAGGAATTTTTCGCTGCCTCTCTCAGGAAAATATTCCAAACAGAACTTCCACCGAAAGAAATTACGGTGTTGTAAGGTCTGATAGGAGCCCTAAGTTGGGTACATTGCCTTCGCTATCAACAGTGTATGGTAGTACTGGCCAGCGTGGGCGAGAGTGGGTGGAAGCGCTCGGAGAACTTTCACCGTCGCCTTATATTGAGTATTTTGGTGTTTGTGGGAAAAGGCCCACAATTATGGGAGCAAGTTGCTCAAGTAAGGGACGTTTAACCAGGGTTCAGGTTGAAGAGCCGCGGCCCAGGGGGTCAGCGAAGTTTAAAGGAAAAAGTATTATGTGTGGGAAATATGGTCCACACGCTGAAGACTTTTTGTCTGAATGGGAATGTATGACTGACAAAGATAGGGTACCATTCCCTAAGGCAGGGGTGGAGAACCTCAGGCCCGCGGGCCGTATAAGGCCCGCAAAGCCAATTATTTTGGCCCGCTGGTGTGTGTCAGGGAGGAGAGCGCAGTGTGCACCTCACCTGTCCCTTTGTGCTCAGTCCGGCAGCGACGTGTCTCAGCTATCAGGGCAGGGAGGAGTGCGCAGCTATGTTTGGCAGCAGCGGCGTGTAGGACCTCAAATAGCCGCCGGTTCGTGATCCAATCAGAGCTTGCGGACCGGCCGCCAATCAGGAGCCTTTGCTGCCGGTCTGCGAGCTCTGATTGGCTCACGAACCGGCAGCTGGTTTGAGGTCCTACATGCCGCCACCCAACATACTGTAGCTGTGCACTCCTCCCTGCCTGGCCCCTGACAGCTGAGACACGCCGCTGCCGGACTGAGCACTAAGGGGCAGGAGAGGCGCACGCTGCGCTCTCCTTCCCTGAAACACAGCAGCAGCAGTGAGCAGCACAGTGGAGTGGGGGGCATGTGTGGGGCAATGCTTATCTGGCACTTTGGGGCAATGCATATCTGGCACTGTGGGGCAATGCGTATCTGGCACTGTGGGGCAATATGTATCTGGCACTGTGGCGGCATATGTGTATCTGGCACTGCATTATTACGGGCATATGTGTATCACGTCCCATTTTAATTGGCCACACCCATTTTTTGGCGCATGCACACAGTACCACTAAGGGGCATATCCACTGGGGGCATATCTACTGGGACATAATTACTGGGGGGCAGGCTAATTTTTAAGTTGATAATTTTTGTATGGCCCCCGAAGGATTATATAAATATCCAAATGGCCCTTGGTAGATAAAAGGTTCCCCACCCCTGCCCTAAGGTGAGCAGCTTTGAACCAGAGGTATTGCAGAACTTAAGGATAAGAATATGTCTGATAAAATCCCGAAAACAAAGGGTCAGACATACAAATTGTTTAAACCTGTGACAGCAAGAGGGGTTGGTGAGTTTGATCCTAAGGTATTGCAGGTGGTATGTTTAACCAAAGTCATATAAGACAAGAATGGAAATATAAGAACTGTTTGAACTTGTAGCAACAATAAACAAGTAGGAAGAAAAAAAGAGAATGCAAGTACACCGCCATATGTAGATGTGGAAGCAGTTACGGCCAGCATACAAACTATAGAAAATAATAAAAATATGAAAAATATGACTGTAACCTATATATGTACTAATGAATTTTAAAGTTTTATTTAGGAGGAGAAGGTGACCTGATCATTTTCAGCCATTTCTCATGCACCCAGAGGAGTATCCAACCGGTAAAAGAAGAGCAGTAGCCTGTGGGGGAAGTGGCTGAGACCAGTGGAACAGGTAAGTATGGTATCATTCGTGTACATATATAGTAAAATAAAAATAAAAAAAATCAAGAAAGTAACGTCAGAAATGAAAAAAAAAAAAAACCTGTCCGCACATTAGTATTTGCCAGTAGGAAAGCGGACAGAGACAAGGTAACCCCAGGGTATTTCTTTCAGTTACCATATAAGAAGTATTCATTCCTAGTAATGCCCCTAGTAAAGATGAGCTCGGAAATGTTTGTTGGACCATGTACAGACCCTTAATACAGGTTGAGAAGGATTGAATAAAATACTTGTTAAACTTTTTTTTTTTTTGGTCTCTTGCAGTAATAGAAAACTCTCCATCTGGATAAGACCACTGGTAAACACTAATTCGGCAAATGGGAGATGGCTGTCTCTGTGCAAATGGACGGGCTCAATAAGGCATTGAGTGTCAGGGTGCAGACTTCTTTGCAAAATTGGAAAGGTCACAGTAGCTAATCTTAGATAGTGTGCTATTGAACATCACAAGAATAGTGTTAGGCGCAGAGAACAACAGGTGGAGAGGTTGAGGACGGTAAGTATACTGGCACATACAGGAAAGACCCATCAGTCCAAACCCCAGATCCCTAATGGTCAATAATATGTTACACTTGTAGGAAGGAAGGGCATTTTGCCAGAGATTGCAGGAGTAGTAGGACACATAGTCAATATAGATCCCCTAGACAGAAAACACAAGCCACATTATTAAACACGTAGACGGGACCAAGGGACATATAGTAAGGAATCATAAGCCATATAGAAAACACAGATTCGGCTAATGGGAAGAACAAAATAAATGCAACATTACCCTTTGACAAAACTTGAAGACTAATGTCGCATTCTACTGTTCTAGATGCATGTCCATCACAGGTAGAGGAAATTATCTCACAGATACCGGGTTCCCTATGAACTTAGGATAGACAGGACACTGGATTGATGGCTGGGATAGTCCCAATAGCGATACGATAAACACAGAATTTTTTTTAAGGGTAGTAGACCAAGTAGAGAATCACTTCCCCGTAGTGCCCAATCCAGTTGTCAAATTTTTATAAAATCTTCTCCACCTCTACAAACTCATCTGTCACCAACCTCTATACTGTTTCTCTATAGTTTCCTCTTCATCTTTTGCGTTCACACAGGGTGGTACAATACATGGACCCAAGTACAGTTCAAACTCCACATGGCTAGGTCCTTCAGAGTTCTGCCCGAACCCAGTATATCTCAACAGCACGATGACACCAGTATTACTGCAGTGTGCCTTGTCATGCACAAAGGGTGGAGAATGGGAATACTGGTGAAGGGAAATTTTGTATAGACACTGATATACTGGTGAAGGGAAATTTTGTATAGACACTGATATGTCTGTTGGTGAATGGCAAACCTGACATTTTCTTTTTCATTTTCTTCTTCTTTCTCTCCTCTAGAGATGTTTATTTTTTTTATTTTTTTTGAGTTATGCTCATGGTACTCTACATTGCAAACACACGATAGTTAAATTAAGATACAAAAAAATTGTGTTCCCTACAGGAAAAGGCAGTCTGGAGGACAAAGGGGTATGGCCAGGAGTCCTCAGGACTGTGGGCAGGTGGACACGGTAAGCCAGTAGCCCCCAGAGCATACCTTCCAAGTCTAGCTGAGGTGGCACACGGTCTGACTCATCTAGGCAAAGAGGGTAGGTGCAGGCTGATGAGAGCCTACTGGTGTGCAACAGGATTCTATTCTCATGCAGGTAAAGAGAGCAATGACCTGTCTTGCTTGCTTGAGGAAGAATATTGGTAAAGCAATACCAACAGAGCCATCCCATATCCCTCCTGCAGACGGATCTTTTCAGGAAATACAAATCGACTTCGTACAGTTAACACCCTTTAGGAATTATTGTTATGTATTGGTGTGCACTGATGTTTTCTCAAACTTGGTAGAGGCATTTCCTGCCACCACGGATGCTGCTGTGTTTACTGCAAAGGAAAATTGCGCAGAAATTTGTGTGTAGATAATGGTACCCCTAGAAGTAGGAGCAAAGCTTGAAATTGTACTATTGTGATCATAGATACTGCCACTAGTATTATGTAGCTTCGGAACCACTCCGAGATCTTCACTTAACGAATCACCCTCTTCGAAATTTGGTTTTGGTATCTGTGTTGTTGTTTTTTTTTGGTTGTTTTTGGAAGACAACCTCATGTCATGATTGATCCGCACAATGATCATAAATACACCAATGAGGTGACAGTACAGTACCTTGTTGAGATGAGCCAGCATTTGAGAACCTGACAAAGAACTTGAAACTGTTGATTGCTGGTATGCCAAATGCTAACTGTCTTGATTGTGAACCAAGAGACTGTGTGATTGTCCTTACGCTCAGGTTGCCTAATAGACAGGTGGGAAGGACCATACCAAGTTTTGTTGACAGCACTAAAGGTCACCGAAAGAGATTTGGGTCCACTCGTCTCACTGCAAGAAGGTCGCTGACCTGGAGAGAACTCGTGACAAAGTAGTTTATTGCCCACATTCATCGAGTTTGTGTGTTCGAAGTGAACTGTGTGTTCCAAGTGAACTGTGTGTTCAAAGAGCAAGGTGGAGAGCAAAGTGAAATGTGTGTTCCAAGTGAACTGTGTGTTCAAAGAGCAAGGCAAAGAGATCGCAAAAGTATCACCAGAGACTCTGTTCCGTGAAGACTGAGAGGCGGCACTGTTGAACACTACCTGAGCGTACTAAAGGAACTGCAGAAAGACCAGTCATTGTAATTGATTTGTTATGAACAAGAGTTGTTTTGTTCTATTTCTCTTTTCTCTCTTTCCCACTGACAAACATTTTCTTTCAGGATATTCTATTTTTGCGAGGTTTTTTTTTATGAGGAGTCGAGTGTGGGACTGGAACTGGTTCTGGAGGAAGGAGTGATTTCCTTATAGGATCCCAGGGTTAGCCGATCAGTTTGTTAAAATCAGAGAAAAATCAAAGTTCTAGTAGTTATGGAGTTCAGAGGTAATCAGGAACAATCAGACAATGGCTATTCACACATTGCAGATAAAGAGCTCATTAATATATGTGGAAGAAAGGTTTATGAGTGGCTCTCCCCCAACTCCGCAGGTTTATGTTATTTAGGAAGGACACTACTTATAACCCTTGTTCAATGATTAAACAGACCTAGCATACGTTCCAGAAATGGAAACAATGTTCAGAAAATGATAGGAATATGTAGATCATGAAAATTTTATGTCACTGTCACGATTTGTTTGTGTCTTCTTCACCTACCCAGCAGAACCTCAATTGAATCCAAACATCAGTGTACAAAGACGTAGGTACATGTATTTGTGAAATGTTTGTCGCAAATCAGACATTATAGGCCAAAGCACTGTCCCAGCATACTCTATAGGTTGAATGTTGTCCCACACCCAACCAGTGGTCCCGTGACCGCCGAGTGCATATAGAGGATGTCTCATCCTCCTCCCTGTCTTCCCCAAATATAGTCAAGCGTCTGATTTGCGAAATGCATACATACTTGTGTCTAGGTCACCGATTATGGTATGAAATATTTTTTTCTTATGTTAATAATTGATGGAAGTTATTGTTTACTGCCAAAGGGTGGACTGTCGAAGTCAAAAAAATATTACATAAAGAGAACATACAAACTACACACATTATAAGTCACTATACTTGCAAATACGCGCAGCGAACACAGCAATATATGGTAACACACGCATTTACACGGACATGCCACAGAGATGGATTCAACACTTATTTCATACAGTACATAACTATAATAATATCAAGCGCCAGACATCATGATGATTTAAAATTATCTAATGAAGCAATGTCATGAATGTGTATTATTTGAATGAAACAAGATAGACCTGTCATATTTACTATTAAAACAACCAGATTAATGTGTAGATTCATTTGATACTTGTTATTAAGTTGTAGGATATTGCAACACGGAATTATGATTAAATGTATAAAAGCTAAAATCACTTTTATTAGAACAATAGATATTCCAAACAGGTAATGAACAGGAAACTCAGGCCAGCCCTTTGGATGTCTTCAAGGCTGAACCTGATTACCATATACAAAGGGACTGGTGACTCATCATGAACCCCTCCCCCAGAAACTAGATAACACATTGATCACACAGGAGCTCAGTGGCTTTTTGGTCTCAGAGGATGATGGACTTGCTGCCAGTTCAGTCCTGTATTTATTTACAGAGAGAGAGAGACATAAGATGCATTGGAGGGAATGGTAATTGTATCGCTGGCCTGTAACTGTATGTAATTGTATGTAACTGTATGTAATTGTATGTAACTGTATGTTTAAACTGCTTACTGTGTGAGTGTAACCATGTAACTATAGGTATACTGTACTTTGTAATATATATTGAATCCATATCCTTTTTTTTTTTAAATTCAATAGTTTTTTATTGGAGTTTTTGATTTTGCATTAACAACCTACACAAAAAAACAAACTGAAAATTACAAACATACACAAAAACACATGCACAGCTGTACATTTATAAGGTCCACAGTACATCCAGCGGTTGAAATGTCTCATAAGTCATACAGTCGCAGAGCGTCGGCGTCTGGGAGTAACACAACCCAAACAAGCCACTTCCAATATAAGCATAAGCATAGCAGAGTAAACACAGTATATCGAAATACAGCATAGCAAGGCCGGCCGCGAGGGTATCCACCTCCAAAACGTCCCAGAATAAAAATAAGGAAATAAATACAAATCTAAACTTTATTTATCCTTAAAATATCTAGAGTCCATCCACCTGCCCCATATTGTAAACAATTTTCTTTCCACCTTCCTAGCTAGGAACACAAATTTTTTGTGTGCAATAGTTTCGTTGACCAGAGATATCCAAGCCCTGGGTGCAGAGGCCTCACCAGCCAGCCACAGCCGGGCTATACAGACCCTAGCCAGGGCACATACATTGATGACATATCGCCTGCTGGGCGGATCTAAAGCTTCCTCGTCCACAATCAGCAATGTACACAACACAGGCGTAAATATGGAAGAGGGAATACCTGTATCAATTATGGTACAGAGAACAGCCTTCCATAACAAAGATATGCTAGGGCACAACCAAAGCAGATGCCAGAAGTCGGCACCCATGGCTCCACACTTAGGGCACCGTGAGCTATGAGACCCCCCAATATGTGCTAACCTCACTGGGGTCATATACACTCTATGCAGAATATATAATTGTATTTGCTGGTATCTAACAGAGGAGGTGGAGATCCGATGGGCTCCCATAGCAGTATTCCATGCATCATCTGTTAACATACCCACATCTGACTCCCACCTACCCCGAAGAGTAGTTAGAGGGTCAGTATGATGCCTCTGAAGAATATGACCATACATCCTAGAAACTAGGTGTCCCGAGTCCAGCGTCTGCAGCATTAATTTGACCGGGGAATCAGTGAGGACTGGAGGGCCATTAGGAAACTGGGCAGCCAAAGCGTGTCTCAGCTGAAGGAATCGAAAGAAGAACCCTGAGGGGACATTATGCGCCTGTTGAAGTTGGTGGAATGATTTAAGGGTCCCATCACTATATAAATGGCCTAAAGAGTACACTCCCCAGTTACCCCAAGCCTCCCGGACCTGAAGTTGACGCAGTTCCGGCAACACGTAAGTATTATCCAGTGGGGTATCAGGATCAACACCATGACCCTGCATCACAGAGTGCACCAATTTCCATATCAGGATGGACTGTTTAATCAGTGGCAGTGTGGACATTTTGACGCTACCGCAAAGGAGTAGCTGTAATGGGGAGCCACCAGGATAGTCATGGTGCATCATCAGCGAATGCAAAGCCAGGGGATCGAGGTCGTTAACCCACTCCCAGACATGTGTCAGTTGCGCCGCATAGTAATAAAAACGGAAGTTGGGGAGAGCCAAACCCCCCAATTCCCGTGACCTGGTCAGGGTATCCAGTCTCAAACGTGCCTGCTTACTAGCCCACACAAGAGAGGAAAGCAACCCATTTATTTGTTTAAAAATCTTCTGCGGAATATAAACGGGAGAATGCAGCAAAACATATAGAAGTTTGGGCTGGAAAACCATTTTTACCATGTTAACTCCCCGTGACCATTAAAGGCAGCTTCCCCCAGGCCTTCACCCGGCTACGAAGATACGTTATTTGTGGAGTAATATTTAGGGAGGAAAATTTCTGAGGATCATTAGACACCCAAATGCCCAGATATTTGAAAGAGTCCACCCACCGCAATGGGAGAGCTACTAACGGGGAGGTAGGAACTTCGCCCCGAAGTGGGGTAATAAAGGATTTCTCCCAATTAATCAGGAGCCCAGAGTATCGGCCGAACATAGTAATAATTTCCAAAATCCTATGCATAGACTCAGCATAGCGATCCACAAACAACAAAACGTCGTCGGCATATAGAGCCACCCCATCCTCACGGTCCCCCATTTTAAAGCCAGAGATCCCCACGCCCGCCCTCAGGAGGCATGCAAGGGGTTCAATGGCCATAGCAAACAGAGTAGGGGACAATGGGCATCCCTGTCGTGTACCCCTAGATAGGGGAAAAGAGTGAGATACAAAACCATTTACCGCCACCCTCGCCGAAGGAGAGGAATACATCAATCGAACGTATTTAATAAAGTTTGGGCCTATACCAAATCTACGCATAACTTCCCACAAATAATCCCACTCCACAGAATCAAAAGCCTTAGCGGCATCTAACGAAACGACTACGGAGGAGGAGGGATCCTCGCGGGGAATTTGTAGGTGAGTAAACAGACGTCTAAGGTTAATGGAAGTCGATTTATTGGGCATAAATCCCATCTGATCCGGGTGTATTATGTGAGAAATAACTGCATTTAATCTGCCAGCCAGCACCTTAGCCAAAATTTTAATATCAGTGGGTAAAAGGGATATAGGGCGATAAGACTCAACTTTCCTAAGATCCTTGTCAGGCTTAGGGAGAACTACAATCACTGCCTCCGCCATAGACGGGGGGAGAGACTCCTGTGCAAAGATTTGGCCATACAACTCAAGTAGGTGAGGGACAAAGAAATCCAAGTGTTGCTTATAGACCTCAGAAGGTATGCCATCCAAACCCGAGGCTTTACCACTATGGGAGGCCTTAACAGCGGCCATAATTTCATCAGACGAAATAGGTGCCTCCAGAAGGTCGCAAGCCTCACTGGATAAGGTGGGGAAACAAACACTGTCTAAATAATCGTTCAGTTGTGACGAAGTACAATCTAATTTGGAATCGTACAAGCGTCTGTAGTAGGATACAAATTCAGACGCAATTTGTGGAGTCTGTGTCAGGGGAACACCATCAGGGGTCTCAATCTGAACCACAACACTAGTAGGTCTATCACCCCGGGCCAGGGAGGCCAGGTATGTCCCCGGCCTATCACCAGTAGCGTAAAAGGTATGGGAGGAGAAAAGGAGTCTATGCTGAGTCTTTCCCATTAGGTAATCTTTCCATTCTCTCTGAGCCGATAACCAGGCTAGATTAGAACTGTTCAAAGAATCTTGTAAGTATTGTAATTCTGCAGCGACACTCTGGGCCTCCAGCTCAGCCTCCCGTCGCCTATAAAAGGACTTCAAATTAGACACCCGTTTAATCAAACTCCCCCTCATAAAGGCCTTGAATGTGTCCCACAAATTAGAGATAGCTTTTTCGGCACTGTTTAGTACAAAGAATTCCCGCCATGCAGCCACCAAATCAGAGCCGTCCCCCATGTGTACGAGCCAAATGGATTAAATTTCCATACTGCTTGGCCCCTAGAGCAGTTAAAGTCTAAAGGTCAAGGGGGAGTGATCTGATATACCCCTAGTCTCATATCTGATACTATCGACCCGGGGAACCATGTCGCTCGAGAGGAGGGCCAGATCAATCCTGGAGAACGAAGAGTGAGAGTGAGAGAAACAGGAGTATTGTTTAAGAGACGGGTGTCTCAATCTCCAAGGATCGACCAGGCCCAACCCCGACACCACATGTGCAAAAGTGGATTTCCCAGGAAACGCAGCAGACGGAGATATAGAGAGCCTGTCCTTCGCCGCATCTAGCACATTATTGAAGTCGCCAAGGCAAATAACAGATATCCCGGGGAATGGGGCCATGAACCCAGCAGCCTTCTCAAGGACATCAGGAGAGTAAGGAGGGGGCACATAAACAGCCAGAAGGAGGACAGGGACATAAAATAATCTACATTTGAAAAACACATATCTCCCCCAGGGTTCTGTTTGCATAGACTCCAGCACGAAGGGTACGGTCCTCCTAATAAGGACCGAAACTCCACGAGAGGCAGAAGTGTGCATGGAGTGGTACGCCCAACCCACCCAGGGTCGCTTAAAAGAGAGAATCTTACCACCCACCAAGTGAGTTTCCATAAGACAGACAATATCAGCGGCATAATGTCTAATTTGTCGGAGTACCAGGAACCTCTTAACTTTATCATTGAGCCCTCTCACATTCCACGATAACACTTTAAGCCCAGCCATAGGACGTCACAAGTACAATAAGCGCAACACCCCGCGGCCAGCCAAGTCTGCCATGCATAAATTCAGTTACCGGACACCATTGCTTAAGTAGTACAGCAGCAAACCACATACATTCAAAACACAAACATCCACACAACAAATAAGTACAACCCAAAACCTTCCCTCGCCCCCCTCCCTGTATACCACCCCCAACATTCAGCATACTTGGATCCCAAAACTGAGTGCAAATACCTAAAAATAGAAATAAACAAAACTTCGTAGCACCATTGACTAGTGCCTTAATCGGGGCAAAGAATATAATGACTCTCGGGTGAAAAAAGAGGTAGCTCCCAGCCACCCCCTAGGTCTATCCAATACACAAAGTGAAGCATACATGGATATCACAGAACCAGATATATCAAGCCGGATATATAACCCCCCCCCCAAAAAAAAACAAAAAACAAAAAAAAGCAAACATAACAGAGATAACAGAGCAGTCAAGCGAACACCCATATGCCCTATACCAGAGGCGGCCAAAACGTCGATCGCGATCTACCGGTAGATCGCGGAGCTCTCACCGGTAGATCGCGATCCAAGTGTAACCTGCTGCCTCTGCCCGGAGCATTCCCAATGATGCATTGCGCGGGTGACGTCATGACGTCAGCCGCGCACCCCCGCAATGCGCGATTGGGAAAGCGATGTGAGGAGCCTGTGCGCCTGCTGGATCTGGGTTGATCCAGTCAGCGCCAGTGGCAGCAGGACAGCAACAGCGGCAGAAAGCGGGAGCAGGCACGGGAGCAGGATCCAGCCAGCGGGGAGACAGCGAGACAGCCAGCGGGGATCCAGCCAGCTAAAGTAAGTGTATATGGCACTGTGGGGGCATATGTGGCACTGTGGGGGCATATGTGGCACTGTGGGCACATGGCACTGTGGGGTCATATGTGGTACTGTGGGCATATGTGGCACTGTGGGGGTATATCTAACACTGTAGGGGCATATGTGGCACTGTGGGCACATGGCACTGTGGGGTCATATGTGGTACTGTGGGCATATGTGGCACTGTGGGGGCATATGTGGCACTGTGGGCACATGGCACTGTGGGGGCATATCTGGCACTGTGGGGGCATATGTGGCACTGGAGGCATATCTGGCACTGGGGGCATATATGTATCTGGCACTGTAGGGGCATATTTGACACTGTTGGCACATGGCACTGTTGGGGCACATATGGCACTGTGGGGTCATATGTGGTACTGTGGGCATATGTGGCACTGTGGGGGCATATGTGGCACCGTGTGGTCATATCTGGCGCTGTGGGCACATGACACTGTAGGGGCATATGTGGCACTGTGGGGGTATGTGGCACTGTGGGGGCATATGTGGCACTGTGGGGTCATAGCTGGCACTGTGGGCACATGGCACTGTGGGAGCATATGTGGCACTGTGGGCTTATGTGGCACTGTGGGGGCATATGTGGCACTGTGGGGGAATATATGGCACTGGGGGCATATCTGGCACTGTGGGCACATGGCACTGTGGGGACAAATCTGGCACTGTGGGGGCATATGTTTATCTGGAATGGTGGGGGCATATCTGGTACTGTGGGGGCATATGTGTATCTGGCACTGTGGGGGCATATGTGTTTGAGGTTTTTACCTGTGGGGGGCCAATGAGTGATTTCGTGCAAGGCAGTCATAACACCCAGTGCAGCAAGGATGCGCCCCTTTTTATACCACGCCCCTTTTGTGTTATACTACACCCCATTTTGTGGCGCGCGCCTGCGGAGCGCAAAATTATCCCGCATGGGTAGATCACAAAAGCTTTTCAGCTTTCAAAGTAGATCACCGACTCCAAAAGTCTGGCCACCCCTGCATACAAACCGCGGGAGCAGAATAGCGGGGGATGAAATAGACATCAACATCAATCAAATATTCCCGCATCTTGTCACCCCGCATTAAATAACTTATATAATCATAGCAAACAGAATAGATACAAGGAAAACAAATACAAAAGAAAGTCTGCCACTGGAAAGTCAAGGATCCGTAAGGGCACGCCTCGCCGGGAATCGTCTGTCCAGCCACACCATGGCCTCGCGGGGAGTTGCGAAAAACTTTGTTTCGCCATCCGCCACCACCCGCAGTCTAGACCGGAAGAGCATGGCATATGGCAGGTCAAGTTCACGGAGTCTCCTCTTAACAGGCAGGAATTGAGCCCTATCTTTTTGTACATCCACCGCGAAATCTGGGAAAACCGACATTGGTGACCCATTCCATTTTAAAGGGCCTTTGGTACGAGCCAGCCTCAAAACTGTGTCATGGTCACGGAAGTGGAGGAACTTAGCAATAAAGGTGTGGGGTGGAGCCCCTGGAGGCAGCGGGCGCATCGGAACTCTATGAGCCCGTTCAACAGTGAAGTAAGGCGAAAATTCCACAGATCCAAAGGCATCCCGGAGCCATTTTACGAGAAACTCTTCAGGAGCTGAGCCCTCTTCCTTCTCGGGCAGACCAATGAAGCGGACGTTATTGTGCCGCAGACGCCCCTCCATATCCGTCTGCTTTTTTCGCACATCTGTCATCTGAGATTCCAAAACATCAGTGCCGACAGAGTCCTCAACATTGGATATACGGGTCTCAGTCTCTCCCACTCTCTCTCTCTCACCCGCTGAAGGTCCTGATGGATAATGGAGAGATCAGACTGCACTTGCCCGATTTTATTAGCCAGACGCGTCTCACTGGCAGTCACCGCATCCAATACTCTCTGCAGCGCAGCATCCGGAGGATCAGAGGAGGCGGAACTATACGCAGGAGATGGGGGCGATGCCTCAGATCTTACAGTCTCTCCCCTTTGCTGTTGAGGGCCAGGATTACGGACAAACTTATCCATTGCACTCGCCGCCGCACTACTTTGGCGGCCTCGCACAATTTTGGACAACACGGTGTCGCTCCGTCCAGCCAACAGGGTATATCAAAGCAAATACAGGCAAGAGGGGGGCGTCCGCACCAACACCCTATGGAAAGGCCAGCGGGCGCGAGGGAGTATATAGATATGTATAGATAGAGAACAGGACCAAAGTCTCCGGTTATAATGCAAAGTGTCCGCCTAATGGAGCAGGAGAATAGGCAATATCACCCTCAATCAAAGCCGTGAGGTACAGATGAGCGGTCCCCCAGCACTAACTTCCAGGCACAGCAGGGGAGCTTGCGCCACATAGGGAGAGGGCAAGGTCAGCGAGCCAGAGGAGTATAGCAGGAGAAGGGGGGAAAGGGTTTATGCAGCCGAACGGCCTCCCAGCCAGCTCAGTGAAAGCCCCAAACAATAATCCTCCCCGCAGCAGTGGGTCCGCGTCCCGTGTACCTGGGTCCCAGTCAGAATGGGAGCATGCAGCAGCAGGAGATCCAGCAAATGGCCGCAATGGCAGGCAGCAGAGGATGAGCAGGATGGCCACGCTGTGAGCCCTCCAGGCTCGCTCACAGCTAGAGGAGCCGGTTGGTGTATTTCCCCACTCCCGCTCGTCAGCGCCTCAGCCGGCTGCAGCGGGCGGTGATAAATCGCGGGAGCCGCACTTCCGGTTCCCCGGACAGCGCGGGTCCGCGGCAGTACAGGGTGGTCCCGGCAGCCCCAAACAGGTCACCCCCCGGGCACTCCAGCAGGCAGACGGGGCGGCAGATGAAAGCCCCTCACTCCACTTCACCAGAGACACAGCAGGCTGTAGCGGGCGGCGGCGGGTAGCAGGAGCCGAACCTCCGGCTAGCGTTGAGCGCAAGGCTGCAGCTTCACGCACCGGCCCAGCGCAGAGCAGGGCCCGCCAGGCAAACAGGGCTCCAGGAGCACGGGAGACAGCAGCAGCCGGATCAAACCCACTCCAGGGGGGGCAGGAGATGCTCATGTAGCGATGGCCGCAATATCAGACCCAGGGGGGGGGGGAGTATAGGATAATAAATCAGGATGTAGTGGCTGGAGAGCTGCACAGTACAAGTGCTACTCCATGCCCATCCAGGCCACGCCCCCCGAATCCATATCCTTTTTAATAACAAATATATACATCAATGAGCTTTGGAACTCAGATAATGTGTGGGTGTATTGTTTTCTCTTATGGGATGCAGTATTTTGCGATGTATAGCGCACATTCATGGGATATGGTAATAAGAGGTGCAGGCGTTTACAATATATATCAGAGCGGGCATTATAAATATTTGTGAGAAATCAATTTGGCATTCTTAGATGGGGCTGGTCCGCGATATCACGTTCTTAATGATGCGCTGTACATTATAAACGCGACACTGTGGTCGATCAGCTTGTGATGGACGCATCCTAAAGCTGAGAAAATCATATCTGTGTGTATTGTTGTGTTATTAGTAAGACGCTGATATGAATTTCAAGGGACAATGCGTTTCTCATAATATTTAAGATGCTAAAATGTATTTTTATTGTTGCAAAACAAGGTTCAAATAAGTCATATTGTGTTTGATTCAGATTGGATTGTTTATCTGTTTAAGTAGGTTTAAAAGTATATTTAAAAGTTGCTGCATAGCCCTGATAAATAAAATAACTTCTGGTGCTTGTATGATGTGTGATTTCTTTGTGACAAAGGAAGCCGCATGGTCTGTCCTCCATTTTGGACTAACCACATGGCCTTTCCACCATTTTGTGTAACCCTCATGGATGTGGAAGGGGGAGGAGCAGCGGCCATTTTGGGAAGGTCATTTTCTAAATGGCTTATTTTCACTGCTCAGAATAATCAGCTTTCCTTGGTCACATCAAACACCATTTATGAGTTACCGATGCATTTATTTAACCCATGCCATAGTCAATTACAAATAGTTTCAGCTGGGCCTAGTGAGAGTTAATAGATGAATACTTGATGTAAGAATTACACACAGATATAAACAAAGTTTTTTTCTTTTTCCTCCAGGATTTAGTTAAATCTGCTTGCTAGTTTATGATAGCCATTGAAATGTTAATTAACCTGTCCCACTACCCTCTTGAACAGGCATATGAACCTCTGTTGATATGCAAATTAGAAGCACTGAATGGGTAAATGAGTCTCATAGGAGACCAGTGAATGGTACATATATATATATATACACTGCTCAAAAAAATAAAGTGAACACTTAAACAACACAATGTAACTCCAAGTCAATCATACTTCTGTGAAATCAAACTGTCCACTTAGGAAGCAACACTGATTGACAATCAATTTCACATGCTGTTGTGCAAATGGAATAGACAACAGGTGGAAATTATAGGCAATTAGCAAGACACCCCCAATAAAGGAGTTGTTCTGCAGGTGGTGACCACCGACCACTTCTCAGCTCATATTCTTTCTGGCTGATGTTTTGGTCACATTTGAAAGCTGGCGGTGCTTTCACTCTACAACCCACACAAGTGGCTCAGGTAGTGCAGCTCATCCAGGATGGCACATCAATGCGAGCTGTGGAAAGAAGGTTTGCTGTGTCTGTCAGCGTAGTGTCCAGAGCATGGAGGCGCTACCAGGAGACAGGCCAGTACATCAGGAGACGTGGAGGAGGCCGTAGCAGGGCAACAACCCAGCAGCAGGACCGCTACCTCCGCCTTTGTGTAAGGAGGAACAGGAGGAGCACTGCCAGAGCCCTGCAAAATGACCTCCAGCAAGCCACAAATGTGCATGTGTCTACTCAAACGATCAGAAACAGGCTCCATGAGGGTGCTATGAGGGCCCGACGTCCACAGATGGGGGTTGTGCTTACAGCCCAACACCGTGCAGGACGTTTGGCATTTGCCAGAGAACACCAAGATTGGCAAATTCGCCACTGGCGCCCTGTGCTCTTCACAGATGAAAGCAGGTTCTCACTGAGCACATGTGACATATGTGACAGAGTCTGGAGACGCAGAGGAGAACGTTCTGCTGCCTGCAACATCCTCCAGCATGACCGGTTTGGCAGTGGGTCAGTAATGGTGTGGGGTGGCATTTCTTTGGGGGGCCGCACAGCCCTCCATGTGCTCGCCAGAGGTAGCCTGACTGCCATTAGGTACCGAGATGAGATCCTCAGACCCCTTGTGAGACCATATGCTGGTGCGGTTGGCCCTGGGTTCCTCCTAATGCAAGACAATGCTAGACCTCATGTGGCTGGAGTGTGTCAGCAGTTCCTGCAAGACGAAGGCATTGATGCATTGGACTGGCCCGCCCGTTCCCCAGACCTGAATCCAATTGAGCACATCTGGGACATCATGTCTCGCTCCATCCACCAACGCCATATTGCACCACAGACTGTCCAGGAGTTGGCGGATGCTTTAGTCCAGGTCTGGGAGGAGATCCCTCAGGAGACCATCCGCCACCTCGTCATGAGCATGCCCAGGTGTTGTAGGGAGGTCATACAGGCACGTGGAGGCCACACACACTACTGAGCCTCATTTTGACTTGTTTTAAGGACATTACATCAAAGTTGGATCAGCCTGTAGTGTGTTTTTCCACTTTAATTTTGAGTGTGACTCCAAATCCAGACCTCCATGGGTTAATAAATTTGATTTCCATTGATAATTTTTGTGTGATTTTTTTGTCAGCACATTCAACTATGTAAAGAACAAAGTATTTAATAAGAATATTTCATTCATTCAGATCTAGGATGTGTTGTTTAAGTGTTCCCTTTATTTTTTTGAGCAGTGTATAATATTATTATAATTATGTGTATATTTATATCAGTGTATGTTCTGCAAGATAGCTATCAAATCTGAATCATATCATTTAAATTATTGATTATTGCTAGTCATAGATCTGTGTGAAATAGGATACATTTGTTGCTATATAGTTAAAACTGAAATAACAGTATGCTCACATTTATAGACGTTGTGTGATTTGTTTTATTGTGGACGCAGGGTTTTGTACACGTGTCTCGGACAAAGTACAGGACTGCGCACGCAGCGTAAGAGACACGCACGGTCGCGTGTGTACGCAAAGTGCATAAGAGTTGGGCGCTAAGTACAAATTACACAATAGTGTCATTTAGTTCAAAGGTGGGATAGTAGACATTTAATACAATAGCACATAACTAACAGATTTCAAAAGCAGGTTACTCTAAATTTAGTTTAAAAACTTGCCTCTGGGGTAAAGCTGCCTATCTGAATGAATTAAAATTTTCTGTACAGAAAAACCAAAGTGTATTTGAGTGAGTGAAAGCGGACAGAGTGGAACTGAACCTAGAAACTGAAGTGGTCTGAAGTGGTAACACCGGGTTAGTAGAGGCCCGGCGGCGTAGGGTTCGCTACCTTGCGTGATTAGAACTGATGTGGTCTGAAGTGGTCTTAGTGATCCCATACACTGAAGTGGTCTGAAGTGGTCTGGAGTGGTCTAGGCTAGGTGGTCTACAGCAATCGTAGGGCATATAGATAACTAGTATCTATAGGCTGTGCTATTGCATCGCAAGTCCGTGTGTTCTGCACAGCACAACGTGATACCATCGTGTCATATGCGCTGTGGGAGAGCATACGCAGACGTGATTGCACAGACAAAAGGGGTTTTTCTTTGACAACTTCGGGAAATCTCCCTGGTGGGCTTCACTGGAAAGGGTGAAGGATAGTTATCTAAATTTCTCAGTTTTTCACCCTGCAAACAATTCCAGTTGAAAGATACCGAAAAGGAATTTTTCGCTGCCTCTCTCAGGAAAATATTGCAAACAGAACTTCCACCGAAAGAAATTACGGTGTTGTAAGGTCTGATAGGAGCCCTAAGTTGGGTACATTGCCTTCGCTATCAACAGTGTATGGTAGTACTGGCCAGCGTGGGCGAGAGTGGGTGGAAGCGCTCGGAGAACTTTCACCGTCGCCTTATATTGAGTATTTTGGTGTTTGTGGGAAAAGGCCCACAATTATGGGAGCAAGTTGCTCAAGTAAGGGACGTTTAACCAGGGTTCAGGTTGAAGAGCCGCGGCCCAGGGGGTCAGCGAAGTTTAAAGGAAAAAGTATTATGTGTGGGAAATATTGTCCACACGCTGAAGACTTTTTGTCTGAATGGGAATGTATGACTGACAAAGATAGGGTACCATTCCCTAAGGCAGGGGTGGAGAACCTCAGGCCCGCGGGCCGTATAAGGCCCGCAAAGCCAATTGTTTCGGCCCGCTGGTGTGCGTCAGGGAGGATAGCGCAGCGTGCACCTCACCTGTCCCTTTGTGCTCAGTCCGGCAGCGACGTGTCTCAGCTATCAGGGCAGGGAGGAGTGCGCAGCTATGTCTGGCAGCAGCGGCGTGTAGGACCTCAAATAGCCGCCGGTTCGTGATCCAATCAGAGCTTGCGGACCGGCCGCCAATCAGGAGCCTTTGCTGCCGGTCTGCGAGCTCTGATTGGCTCACGAACCGGCGGCTGGTTTGAGGTCCTACATGCCGCCACCCAACATACTGTAGCTGTGCACTCCTCCCTGCCTGGCCCCTGACAGCTGAGACACGCCGCTGCCGGACTGAGCACTAAGGGGCAGGAGAGGCGCACGCTGCGCTCTCCTTCCCTGAAACACAGCAGCAGCAGTGAGCAGCACAGTGGAGTGGGGGGCATGTGTGGGGCAATGCTTATCTGGCACTTTGGGGCAATGCATATCTGGCACTGTGGGGCAATGCGTATCTGGCACTGTGGGGCAATATGTATCTGGCACTGTGGCGGCATATGTGTATCTGGCACTGCATTATTACGGGCATATGTGTATCACGTCCCATTTTAATTGGCCACACCCATTTTTTGGCGCATGCACACAGTACCACTAAGGGGCATATCCACTGGGGGCATATCTACTGGGACATAATTACTGGGGGGCAGGCTAATTTTTAAGTTGATAATTTTTGTATGGCCCCCGAAGGATTATATAAATATCCAAATGGCCCTTGGTAGATAAAAGGTTCCCCACCCCTGCCCTAAGGTGAGCAGCTTTGAACCAGAGGTATTGCAGAACTTAAGGATAAGAATATGTCTGATAAAATCCCAAAAACAAAGGGTCAGACATACAAATTGTTTAAACCTGTGACAGCAAGAGGGGTTGGTGAGTTTGATCCTAAGGTATTGCAGGTGGTATGTTTAACCAAAGACATATAAGACAAGAATGGAAATATAAGAACTGTTTGAACTTGTAGCAACAATAAACAAGTAGGAAGAAAAAAAGAGAATGCAAGTACACCGCCTTATGTAGATGTGGAAGCAGTTACGGCCAGCATACAAACTATAGAAAATAATAAAAATATGACTGTAACCTATATATGTACTAATGAATTTTAAAGTTTTATTTAGGAGGAGTAGGTGACCTGATCGTTTTCAGCCATTTCTCATGCACCCAGAGGAGTATCCAACCGGTAAAAGAAGAGCAGTAGCCTGTGGGGGAAGTGGCTGAGACCAGTGGAACAGGTAAGTATGGTATCATTCGTGTACATATATAGTAAAATAAAAAAAATAAAAATCAAGAAAGTAACGTCAGAAATGAAAAAAAAAAAAAACCTGTCCGCACATTAGTATTTGCCAGTAGGAAAGCGGACAGAGACAAGGTAACCCCAGGGTATTTCTTTCAGTTACCATATAAGAAGTATTCATTCCTAGTAATGCCCCTAGTAAAGATGAGCTCGGAAATGTTTGTTGGACCATGTACAGACCCTTAATACAGGTTGAGAAGGATTGAATGAAATACTTGTTAAACTTTTTTTTGTCTCTTGCAGTAATAGAAAACTCTCCGTCTGGATAAGACCACTGGTAAACACTAATTCGGCAAATGGGAGATGGCTGTCTCTGTGCAAATGGACGGGCTCAATAAGGCATTGAGTGTCAGGGTGCAGACTTCTTTGCAAAATTGGAAAGGTCACAGTAGCTAATCTTAGATAGTGTGCTATTGAACATCACAAGAATAGTGTTAGGCGCAGAGAACAACAGGTGGAGAGGTTGAGGACGGTAAGTATACTGGCACATACAGGAAAGACCCATCAGTCCAAACCCCAGATCCCTAATGGTCAATAATATGTTACACTTGTAGGAAGGAAGGGCATTTTGCCAGAGATTGCAGGAGTAGTAGGACACATAGTCAATATAGATCCCATAGACAGAAAACACAAGCCACATTATTAAACACATAGACGGGACCAAGGGACATATAGTAAGGAATCATAAGCAATATAGAAAACACAGATTCGGCTAATGGGAAGAACAAAATAAATGCAACATTACCCTTTGACAAAACTTGAAGACTAATGTCGCATTCTACTGTTCTAGATGCATGTCCATCACAGGTAGAGGAAATTATCTCACAGATACCGTGTTGCCTATGAACTTAGGATAGACAGGACACTGGATTGATGGCTGGGATAGTCCCAATAGCGATAAGATAAACACAGAATTTTTTTAAGGGGAGTAGACCAAGTAGAGAATCACTTCCCCGTAGTGCCCAATCCAGTTGTCAAATTTTTATAAAATCTTCTCCACCTCTACAAACTCATCTGTCACCAACCTCTATTCTGTTTCTCTATAGTTTTCTCTTCATCTTTTGCGTTCACACAGGGTGGTACAATACATGGACCCAAGTACAGTTCAAACTCCACATGGTTAGGTCCTTCAGAGTTCTGTCCGAACCCAGTATATCTCAACAGCACGATGACACCAGTATTACTGCAGTGTGCCTTGTCATGCACAAAGGGTGGAGAATGGGAATACTGGTGAAGGGAAATTTTGTATAGACACTGATATACTGGTGAAGGGAAATTTTGTATAGACACTGATATGTCTGTTGGTGAATGGCAAACCTGACATTTTCTTTTTCATTTTCTTCTTCTTTCTCTCCTCTAGAGATGTTTATTTTTTTTTTATTTTTTTGAGTTATGCTCATGGTACTCTACATTGCAAACACACGATAGTTAAATTAAGATACAAAAAAATTGTGTTCCCTACAGGAAAAGGCAGTCTGGAGGACAAAGGGGTATGGCCAGGAGTCCTCAGGACTGTGGGCAGGTGGACACGGTAAGCCAGTAGCCCCCAGAGAATACCTATCAAGTCTAGCTGAGGTGGCACACGGTCTGACTCATCTAGGCAAAGAGGGTAGGTGCAGGCTGATGAGAGCCTACTGGTGTGCAACAGGATTCTATTCTCATGCAGGTAAAGAGAGCAATGACCTGTCTTGCTTGCTTGAGGAAGAATATTGGTAAAGCAATACCAACAGAGCCATCCCATATCCCTCCTGCAGACGGATCTTTTCAGGAAATACAAATCGACTTCGTACAGTTAACACCCTTTAGGAATTATTGTTATGTATTGGTGTGCACTGATGTTTTCTCAAACTTGGTAGAGGCATTTCCTGCCGCCACGGATGCTGCTGTGTTTACTGCAAAGGAAAATTGCGCAGAAATTTGTGTGTAGATAATGGTACCCCTAGAAGTAGGAGCAAAGCTTGAAATTGTACTATTGTGATCATAGATACTGCCACTAGTATTATGTAGCTTCGGAACCACTCCGAGATCTTCACTTAACGAATCACCCTCTTCGAAATTTGGTTTTGGTATCTGTGTTTTTTTTTTTTGGTTGTTTTTGGAAGACAACCTCATGTCATGATTGATCCGCACAATGATCATAAATACACCAATGAGGTGACAGTACAGTACCTTGTTGAGATGAGCCAGCATTTGAGAACTTGCCAAAGAACTTGAAACTGTTGATTGCTGGTATGCCAAATGCTAACTGTCTTGATTGTGAACCAAGAGACTGTGTGATTGTCCTTACGCTCAGGTTGCCTAATAGACAGGTGGGAAGGACCATACCAAGTTTTGTTGACAGCACTAAAGGTCACCGAAAGAGATTTGGGTCCACTCGTCTCACTGCAAGAAGGTCGCTGACCTGGAGAGAACTCGTGACAAAGTAGTTTATTGCCCACATTCATCGAGTTTGTGTGTTCGAAGTGAACTGTGTGTTCCAAGTGAACTGTGTGTTCAAAGAGCAAGGTGGAGAGCAAAGTGAAATGTGTGTTCCAAGTGAACTGTGTGTTCAAAGAGCAAGGCAAAGAGATCGCAAAAGTATCACCAGAGACTCTGTTCCGTGAAGACTGAGAGGCGGCACTGTTGAACACTACCTGAGCGTACTAAAGGAACTGCAGAAAGACCAGTCATTGTAATTGATTTGTTATGAACAAGAGTTGTTTTGTTCTATTTCTCTTTTCTCTCTTTCCCACTGACAAACATTTTCTTTCAGGATATTCTATTTTTGCGAGGTTTTTTTTATGAGGAGTCGAGTGTGGGACTGGAACTGGTTCTGGAGGAAGGAGTGATTTCCTTATAGGATCCCAGGGTTAGCCGATCAGTTTGTTAAAATCAGAGAAAAATCAAAGTTCTAGTAGTTATGGAGTTCAGAGGTAATCAGGAACAATCAGACAATGGCTATTCACACATTGCAGATAAAGAGCTCATTAATATATGTGGAAGAAAGGTTTATGAGTGGCTCTCCCCGAACTCCGCAGGTTTGTTATTTAGGAAGGACACTACTTATAACCCTTGTTCAATGATTAAACAGACCTAGCATACGTTCCAGAAATGGAAACAATGTTCAGAAAATGATAGGAATATGTAGATCATGAAAATTTTATGTCACTGTCACGATTTGTTTGTGTCTTCTTCACCTACCCAGCAGAACCTCAATTGAATCCAAAAATCAGTGTACAAAGACGTAGGTACATGTATTTGTGAAATGTTCGTCGCAAATCAGACATTATAGGCCAAAGCACTGTCCCAGCATACTCTATAGGTTGAATGTTGTCCCACACCCAACCAGTGGTCCCGTGACCGCCGAGTGCATATAGAGGATGCCTCGTCCTCCTCCCTGTCTTCCCCAAATATAGCCAAGCGTCTGATTTGCGAAATGCATACATACTTGTGTCTAGGTCACCGATTATGGTATGAAATATTTTTTTCTTATGTTAATAATTGATGGAAGTTATTGTTTACTGCCAAAGGGTGGACTGTCGAAGTCAAAAAAATATTACATAAAGAGAACATACAAACTACACACATTATAAGTCGCTATACTTGCAAATACGCGCAGCGAGCACAGCAATATATGGTAACACACGCATTTACACGGACATGCCACAGAGATGGATTCAACACTTATTTCATACAGTACATAACTATAATAATATCAAGCGCCAGACATCATGATGATTTAAAATTATCTAATGAAGCAATGTCATGAATGTGTATTATTTGAATGAAACAAGATAGACCTGTCATATTTACTATTAAAACAACCAGATTAATGTGTAGATTCATTTGATACTTGTTATTAAGTTGTAGGATATTGCAACACGGAATTATTATTAAATGTATAAAAGCTAAAATCACTTTTATTAGAACAATAGATATTCCAATCAGGTAATGAACAGGAAACTCAGGCCAGCCCTTTGGATGTCTTCAATGCTGAACCTGATTACCATATACAAAGGGACTGGTGACTCATCGTGAACCCCTCCCCCAGAAACTAGATAAGACATTGATCACACAGGAGCTCAGTGGCTTTTTGGTCTCAGAGGATGATGGACTTGCTGCCAGTTCAGTTCCTGTATTTGTTTACAGAGAGAGAGAGACATAAGATGCATTGGAGGGAATGGTAATTGTATCGCTGGCCTGTAACTGTATGTAATTGTATGTAACTGTATGTTTTAACTGCTTACTGTGTGAGTGTAACCATGTCACTATAGGTATACTGTACTTTGTAATATATATTGAAACCATATCCTTTTTAATAACAAATGTATACATCAATGAGCTTTGGAACTCAGATAATGTGTGGGTGTATTGTTTTCTCTTATGGGATGCAGTGTTTTGCGATGTATAGCGCACCTTCATGGGATATGGTAATAAGAGGTGCAGGCGTTTACAATCTATATTAGAGCGGGCATTTTAAATATTTGTGAGAAATCAATTTGGCATTCTTACTATGGTCATGTGGCAAGATATCTCGGTTTTGGTGTAAAGTGGCGCTATATATTAATACAACCTTCCATGTTCAGTTCTCAAAGGACCCCATAGCATGCCTGTTTCTAGATTGTACAGAATGGTCTTTACCCACTACTACTCTGAGTATTGTACCTGTGGTTTCAGTCATACTGACTATGGCGAAAAAAAGATCCTTACTCACTGGATTACGAAATCTACTCCCTCTCTAGAGGCAGTTAAAAATACGCTCCTCAGGGTCTTATATTTTGAACGTAGAGCTTCTCTACCATTGAAAATGGTATTAAAAAATTTGCAAAGAAATGGGATGCATATATCTCTAGTCTGGAACCTATGGTACAAACCCATATGTATAAATTATTTGAAACCACTAAGTGGTTTCTTTACAGACAAATGGACAAAACTTCCTGAATGCCATGGATAGCTAGTGTAATTTTCTCCTACAGAGACGGAGGCCTTGATTACTAATACCCCTTTTTCACTAGCTTTTAAAACACGGGTAAATGCGCAGGGGCGCGCATTTACCAGTTTTTTTTCCTAGCGGAAAAGGGTCCCACTGCAAATTCCCAGATCAAGTGATCCGGGAATCCTACCCAGGCAGCTTGCCGGGCTGAACACGTGTTCAACCCGGCAAGCTGTGTAGTGTGAATGGGAGCCGTGTTGAGGCGACACGGCTCCCGTTCACAATGTATGGGAGGGCAGTGCTGGGAGATCATGTGATATCCCAGTGCCACCCCTGCCGCGTCACTAGCAGCATCACCAATTCGGCAATATGCAGGGTTGGTGAGTGCTGTGGGAAAGGGGGCTGTAGCACGGGTCGCAGCCGTGTCAGGCGACACGGCTGTGACCCGTACTACAGATGGAAAAGGGGTATTAGACTACATAGGGGGGGGTGGTTTGGAGTATGTACATTGACTCCAGTGTTGGACTGGGGCATGAAGGGCCCACTGGGGGAATGCTGTTGTAGAGGCCCATGCTTAAGGTTGTGGCCAGGCTCCAGTGGGGGCGTAGCCAGCCACCACAGAGGTTTGGCCAACCAATAAAGAGTACATTTTCTGTGCTCAATGGTAAATATATAATAAACCATATTCTTGTGAAGTATAATGTAACATGTATAAATGCATAATTCAAGTGCACCTGGATAAAGTCTGGAATCTGATCCCTAGAGGAGGAGGAGGGCCCACAGGAAGTGGGGCCCACCGGAGGTTTCCCCTGTTCCCCTGTGGGCCAGTCTGACCCTGACTGACTCAGAGGTAGAGAGCAGGAATTTCTTGTTAAGTTTTGTCTTGTTTTGCACTACACTTAGTCTTTTTAAGATACTAACTCAGAAGCAGAATCCAACACTGGTTGTACTTCGTCATATTGCATTGTTCTGCTATACCTGTTTTAGTTTATCTTCTGTAGTTGGTATCTCTAGTTTTTGTATGTATATGTTGTCTGTCTTGTCTCCCCCTCAGGGGTGTATCTTCCTATTGGCCAGGATGGCACTTGCCAGGGGCGCCGGCCAAGAGGGGGGCGCCACCTGGCAGTGCCACCTGTGCCAGGGGGTAGAATGACATAGTAGTTCTCACTGAGTACATCCTTTAGCAGTGCTCATCCACTGCCGGACTCTCAGAACATATTGCACTCTGACACTCTCCGTGATTACAGTCACACTGATGGTGAATATAGCCGGGGAGCGGGGCACTTCCAGGTATGGGGAGGGTCGAGGCACCTCCTCTTCCTCATCCGCTCCCCTTCTCATTGGTCCCACGCGGTCTGTCACCAAACACTAGCCACTACAATCAGCACCAGTCAGCAGTGCAGCATGAGCATACCTGTACATTTTCTGCGGTACCGTAGCTGCACTGCATGGTCTAATCTGGCAGTCTGGATCACAGTTTACAAAGAGCTCTGTATGGAGAGGTATCTAAACCAGTGAATGCCTGTCCAGCTGTGTTGAGACTACAAGTCCCAGCACACCTTGTCAACTGGATTTGCTGGGACATGTAGTGCCATCACACCTAGAGAGGGGTTTTTAACTGTATGTATGTGTGCATATATCCCCTTGGTGTCCCTGCCTGCACCCTCCTTGTAATTCCCCCTCAGTGTCCCTGCCTGCACCATCCCTGCAACTGCCCCCTCAGTGACCCTGTCCATACACTACTGTAATTCCCTCTCAGTGTCTCTGCCCGCACCCTCCCCGTAATTCCCTCTCAGTGTCCCTACCCGCACCCTAACCGTAATTCTCCCTCAGTGTCCCTGCCTGCACACTTCTCGTAATTTCCCCTCAATCTCCCTGCCTGCACCCTCCCCGTAATTCCATCTCAGTGTCCCTGCCCGCACCCTCCTGTAATTCCACCTCAGTGTCCCTGCCCGTACCCTCCCCGTAATTCCCCCTCAGTGTCCCTGCCCGCACACTCCTGTAATTCCCCCTCAGTGTCCCTGCCCACAGCCTCCCTGTAATTGCCCCTCAGTGTCCCTGACCTCAACCTCCCTGTAAGCCCTCCACCTCATTGTCCCTACCTGCACCCTCCCTGTAATTCTCCGTGTCCCTGACCTCAGCCTATCTGTACCTCCCCCCTTTGTGTCCCTGGGTGGGGGAGGTGGGGGCACCAGTTCCTTACTTTGCCAGGGGCGCTCAGACCCCTGGATACACCCCTGCTCCCCCTTTCCTATAGGTCTCTTTGTGTTTGTCCTTATCAGACGTAATGTTTGTATGGGTATCCTTTTATGGGATGGCACATAAGATTTGACTCTTTTCTCATTCGGTGTCTGACTGTTATGGATCAAAATATGAAAAGTAAGACAGTGATCACCCTTCTTAGACACTGAATGTTGATATTGCAATGTATATTGTATACTTGGATGTGTTGTTTGCCTCTATTTTACAGAGAATGAACAAAAACAAATGTCTGGAAAATTATATGAAAATGACAATAAAAATTGTTTATTAAAAAAAAAAAAAGTTTGTACACACTAGGGTTAATTTTGCCAAAATCTAGTTAACCTACCAGTATTTTTTTTTGGGGTGCAGTTAAAATGCCAGCTGCCAGGATCCCAGCGTTCATGATATCGGCGCCAAAATCCTGTCAGCCAACAATACCGACAGCCAGAATCCCGGCGCAGCAGAGCTATCCCCACTCGTGGGTGTCCACAACACCCATAGAGTGGGAATAGATCCTGTGGCAAGCGCAGCAAGCCACGGAACCTGCAAGGGGACTCTTAGCGGCAGCCCCGCTGCCAGCATTCTGACGGACAGGATAAAAAGGTATGTATTCCGTTTTTGGAGTGTGGGAGGAAACCAGAGTACTTGGACAACACCCACGAAAGCACAGGGAGCAGATACAAACTTTACATAGTTCACTCCTTGCTCGGGAATTAAACTCATGATCCCAATGCTGTGCGACAACATTTCTAACTACTGTGCCACTGTGCTGTCCCTTTTATACATTTTGTAGCAACAGTTTGTTCTTCCAATAATGGGTTAGGATGAATACATTGCTTTATAGGCAACGGACATGTAATTATTCCTGACTGATCCTGTAGCAAGTGGTGGAGGGGTTCAGAATTATACTGACCTTAAAATTAAAGAGTCATACTGATGGGGAGATCTGGAGGGAGATGTGTGCTGAGTGTTCTATCATGGACCGCTCAGCACACATCTCTACCCCCGCTCAGTACAGTGTGCTGAGCGAGGGGGGGGGGGACACACGGGGGACCGCTCATTTCACCCAGCGGTGAAATGAGCGATGTGCTAGATTGTGCCTGCATGCAGGCCAATCTAGCACCGGCAATAGCAACGCGTGGGACCGTGCATCACTGTTGCCGGCACCCCTACACACGGAGCGATGCGTTTCCAATTTCTAAGCAATCTAGTTAGATTGCTTAGAAATTAAGTGAACGTCGCTCCGTGTGTACCCCCCTTTAGACATGAAGCAAATCGGTTTCCCAATTTAGATTGACTGTCCACACAGTGCAAAAGGGATTGTATGTTACAACAGTAAAATAATGGTGGAAATAAGGTATTTATGATGTCAGTCTTCACTTCCTCATTGATGACTATCTGTCCTAATGATGAAGAGCACTAATGCAGGAGATATACAGTAGAAGCCAAATAAGCAGCTTTACCAGGGAGCTTCAAATATTTCGCGCATAACTCTGGCTTCATTAAAATTAGGGCAAAAGTATGTCCTGAAATCTTGTTTGTGAGCCAGGGAGAACAGGTAAATAATACAATTATGCCACCAAAGAGAGTCAATTACGAGATCACGTAGGGGCAAACTAGGTTGCGTGACTTTTTACTATTGCACTAGAAATCCACATTAAATTAAGGCAGGTTTCAGGAGAAGTCGGCTCCAGACTAAGTTATAACTATGGCCCTCATTCCGAGTTGTTCACTCGCTAGCTGCTTTTAGCAGCATTGCACACGCTAGGCCGCCGCCCTCTGGGAGTGTATCTTAGCATAGCAGAATAGCGAACGAAAGACTAGCAAAATTGCTACTAAATATTTTCTTGTAGTTTCTGAGTAGCTCCAGACCTACTCCTAGATTGCGATCAGCTCAGTCCGTTTAGTTCCTGGTTTGACGTCACAAATACGCCCAGCGTTCGGCCAGCCACTGCCCCGTTTCTCCAGCCACTCCTGCGTTTTTCCCTGACACGCTTGCGTTTTTTAGCACACTCCCGGAAAACGCTCAGTTACCACCCAGAAACGCCCCTTTCCTGTCAATCATTCACCAATCAGCAGTGCGACTGAAAAGCGCCACAGGAACACCAGCAAATCTACTAAGTTTTGTGTAAAATAACTTAGCGCATGCGCTCTGCGTACCATGCGCATGCGCATTTAGCAACAAATCACAGCATAGCGAAAATCGGCAACGAGCGAACAACTCGGAATGACCTCCTATGTTCTCATTATTTTAACGTAAAAATACAGTATAATTCAAGCCTGTGATACCTTTTAACAGCTTCCTATACTATCTTGCTTGCTTATAAGTTATTATTAGCCCCTTTTTTGGGTTCAGGATGATTTCCCCAATCTAACATGGTTTTCTACACTGCATAATTAATGGACAACAATACTAGCATAATGCATAGGTCTTAACATTCCTAATTTTTGTGTGAGTTTGGGGCAAAAATATTCCAAGACATGCATGTTTAATATGGGACTACACAGAACTTGCAGTTAATTCAATCTGCACCATAGTGAATTGATTTTCATGTAGTAAAAAAAAAATAAGATTTTACTCACCGGTAAATCTATTTCTCGTAGTCCGTAGTGGATGCTGGGACTCCGTAAGGACCATGGGGAATAGCGGCTCCGCAGGAGACTGGGCACAACTAAAGAAAGCTTTAGGACTACCTGGTGTGCACTGGCTCCACCCACTATGACCCTCCTCCAGACCTCAGTTAGGATACTGTGCCCGGAAGAGCTGACACAATAAGGAAGGATTTTGAATCCCGGGTAAGACTCATACCAGCCACACCAATCACACCGTATAACTCGTGATACTATACCCAGTTAACAGTATGAAATATAACTGAGCCTCTCAACAGATGGCTCAACAATAACCCTTCAGTTAAACAATAACTATATACAAGTATTGCAGACAATCCGCACTTGGGATGGGCGCCCAGCATCCACTACGGACTGCGAGAAATAGATTTACCGGTGAGTAAAATCTTATTTTCTCTGTGGATGCTGGGACTCCGTAAGTACCATGGGGATTATACCAAAGCTCCCAAATGGGCGGGAGAGTGCGGATGACTCTGCAGCACCGAATGGGCAAACTCTAGGTCCTCCTCAGCCAGGGTGTCAAACTTGTAGAATTTAGCAAATGTGTTTGACCCCGACCAAGTAGCTGCTCGGCAAAGTTGTTAAGCTGAGACCCCTCGGGCAGCCGCCCAAGAAGAGCCCACCTTCCTTGTGGAATGGGCTTTCACTGATTTAGGATGCGGCAGTCCAGCCGCAGAATGTGCAAGCTGAATCGTACTACAGATCCAGCGAGCAATAGTCTGCTTTGAAGCAGGAGCACCCAGTTTGTTGGGTGCATACAGGATAAATAGCGAGTCAGTTTTCCTGACACTAGCCGTCCTGGAAACATAAATTTTCAGGGCCCTGACTACGTCCAACAAGCCTCCAAGTCTTTAGTAGCCGCAGGCACCACGATAGGTTGGTTCAAATGAAAGGCTGATACCACCTTAGGGAGAAACTGGGGACGAGGCCTCAATTCTGCCCTATCCATATGGAAAATTAGATAAGGGCTTTTACATGACAAAGCCGCCAATTCTGACACACGCCTGGCCGAAGCCAAGGCCAACAGCATGACCACTTTCCACGTGAGATATTTTAATTCCACGGTTTTAAGTGTCTCAAACCAATGTGACTTTAAGAAATCCAACACCACGTTGAGATCCCAAGGTGCCACTGGAGGCACAAAAGGGGGCTGAATATGCAGCACTCCCTTAACAAAAGTCTGAACTTCAGGTAGCGAAGCCAGTTCTCTCTGGAAGAAAATCGATAGAGCCGAAATCTGGACCTTAATGGAACCCAATTTTAGGCCCATAGTCACCCCTGACTATAGGAAGTGCAGAAAACGGCCCAGCTGAAATTCCTCTGTTGGGGCCTTCCTGGCCTCACACCACGCAACATATTTTCGCCAAATGCGGTGATAATGGTTTGCGGTCACTTCTTTCCTAGCTTTAATCAGCGTAGGAATGACTTCCTCCGGAATGCCCTTTTCCTTCAGGATCCGGTGTTCAACAGCCATGCCGTCAAATGCAGCCGCGGTAAGTCTTGGAACAGACAGGCCCCTGCTGCAGCAGGTCCTGTCTGAGTGGCAGAGGCCATGGGTCCTCTGAGATCATTTCTTGAAGTTCCGGGTACCAAGCTCTTCTTGGCCAATCCGGAACAATGAGTATAGTTCTTACTCCTCTTCTCCTTATTATCCTCAGTACCTTGGGTATGAGAGGAAGAGGAGGGAACACATAAACCGACCGGTACACCCACGGTGTCACTAGAGCGTCCACAGCTATCGCCTGAGGGTCTCTTGACCTGGCGCAATATCTTTCTAGCTTTTTGTTTAGGCGGGACGCCATCATGTCCACGTGTGGCCTTTCCCAACGGTTCACAATCAGTTGGAAGACTTCTGGATGAAGTCCCCACTCTCCCGGGTGGAGATCGTGCCTGCTGAGGAAGTCTGCTTCCCAGTTGTCCACTCCCGGAATGAACACTGCTGACAGTGCTAACACGTGATTTTCCGCCCATCGGAGACTCCTTGTGGCTTCTGCCATCGCCGTCCTGCTTCTTGTGCCGCCCTGTCGGTTTACATGGGCGACTGCCGTGATGTTGTCTGACTGGATCAGTACCGGCTGGTTTTGAAGCAGGGGTTTTGCCTGACTTAGGGCATTGAAAATGGCCCTCAGTTCCAGAATATTTATGTGTAGGGAAGTCTCCTGACTTGACCATAGTCCTTGGAAGTTTCTTCCCTGTGTGACTGCCCCCCAGCCTCGAAGGCTGGCATCCGTGGTCACCAGGACCCAGTCCTGTATGCCGAATCTGCGGCCCTCTTGAAGATGAGCACTTTGCAGCCACCACAGCAGAGACACCCTGGTCCTTGGAGACAGGGTTATCAGCCGATGCATCTGAAGATGCGATCCGGACCACTTGTCCAACAGGTCCCACTGAAAAGTCCTTGCATGGAACCTGCCGAATGGAATTGCTTCGTAGGAAGCTACCATTTTTCCCAGGACTAGCGTGCAGTGATGCACCGACACCTGTTTTGGTTTTAGGAGGCCTCTGACTAGAGATGACAGCTCCTTGGCCTTCTCCTCCGGGAGAAACACTTTTTTCTGTTCTGTGTCCAGAACCATCCCCAGGAACAGTAGACGTGTCGTAGGGACCAGCTGTGACTTTGGAATATTTAGAATCCAACCGTGCTGTTGTAGCACCTCCCGAGATAGTGCTACCCCGACCAACAACTGCTCCCTGGACCTCGCCTTTATCAGGAGATCGTGCAAGTACGGGATAATTAAAACTCCATTTTTTCGAAGGAGTATCATCATTTCGGCCATTACCTTGGTAAATACCCTCGGTGCCGTGGACAGACCAAACGGCAACGTCTGGAATTGGAAATGACAATCCTGTACCACAAATCTGAGGTACTCCTGGTGAGGATGGTAAATGGGGACATGCAGGTAAGCATCCTTGATGTCCAGTGATACCATGTAATCCCCCTCGTCCAGGCTTGCAATAACCGCCCTGAGCGATTCCATCTTGAACTTGAATTTTTTTATATATGTGTTCAAGGATTTCAAATTTGAAATGGGTCTCACCGAACCGTCCGGTTTCGGTACCACAAACATTGTGGAATAGTAACCCCGACCTTGTTGAAGGAGGGGCACCTTGACTATCACCTGCTGGGAATACAGCTTGTGAATTGCCTCTAGCACTGCCTCCCTGCCTGAGGGAGTTGTTGGCAAGGCAGATTTGAGGAAACGGTGGGGGGGAGACGTCTCGAATTCCAGCTTGTACCCCTGAGATACTACTTGAAGGAACCAGGGATCCACCCGTGAGCGAGCCCACTGATTGCTGAAGTTTTTGAGACGGGCCCCCACCGTACCTGGCTCCGCCTGTGGAGCCCCAGCGTCATGCGGGGGACTTGGAGGAAGCGGGGGAGGACTTTTGCTCCTGGGAACTGGCTGTATGCTGCAGCTTTTTCCCTCTACCTCTGCCTCTGGGCAGAAAGGAGGCGCCTTTAACCGGCTTGCCCTTATGGGGCCGAAAGGACTGTACCTGATAATACGGTGCTTTCTTTGGCTGTGAGGGAACATGGGGTAAAAATGCTGACTTCCCAGCTGTTGCTGTGGAAACGAGGTCCGAGAGACCATCCCCGAACAACTCCTCACCCTTATAAGGCAAAACTTCCATGTGCCTTTTAGAATCTGCATCACCTGTCCACTGCCGAGTCCATAACCCTCTCCTGGCAGAAATGGACATTGCACTTATTTTAGATGCCAGCCGGCAAATATCCCTCTGTGCATCTCTCATGTATAAGACTGCGTCTTTAATATGCTCTACGGTTAGCAATATAGTGTCCCTGTCTAGGGTATCAATATTTTCCGACAGGGAATCTGACCACGCAGCTGCAGCACTGCACATCCATGCTGAAGCAATAGCTGGTCTCAGTATAATACCTGTGTGTGTATATACAGACTTCAGGATAGCCTCCTGCTTCCTATCAGCAGGCTCCTTTAGGGCGGCCGTATCCGGAGACGGTAGTGCCACCTTTTTTGACAAGCGTGTGAGCGCTTTATCCACCCTAGGGGATGTTTCCCAACGTGACCTATCCTCTGGCGGGAAAGGGTACGTCATTAGTAACCTTTTAGAAATTACCAGTGTCTTATCGGGGGAAGCCCACGCTTCTTCACACACTTCATTTAATTCCTCAGAAGGAGGAAAAACTACTGGTAGTTTTCTCTCTCCAAACATAATACCCTTTTTTGTGGTTCCTGGGGTAACATCAGAAATGTGCAACACATTTTTCATTGCCTCAATCATGTAACGTGTGGCCCTATTGGAAGTTACATTAGTCTCATCGTCGTCGACACTGGAGTCAGTATCCGTGTCGACATCTGTGTCTGCCATCTGAGGTAGCGGGCGTTTTAGAGCCCCTGATGGCTTTTGAGACGCCTGGGCAGGCACAGGCTGAGAAGCCGGCTGTCCCATATTTGGTATGTCGTCAAACCTTTTATGTAAGGAGTCGACACTGTCGCGTAATTCCTTCCACATAACCATCCACTCAGGTGTCGACCCCGCAGGGGGTGAAATCACATTTATCGGCATCTGCTCCGCCTCCACATAAGCCTCCTCCTCAAACATGTCGACACAGCCGTACCGACACACCGCACACACACAGGGAATGCTCTGACAGAGGACAGGACCCCACAAAGCCCTTTGGGGAGACAGAGAGAGAGTATGCCAGCACACACCAGAGCGCTCTATAACACAGGGATGAACACTATAACTGAGTGATTTTCCCTTATAGCTGCTTATATATATACTGCTGCACCTAAATTTAGTGCCCCCCCTCTCTTTTTTACCCTTTGTAGTCTTGAAACTGCAGGGGAGAGCCTGGGAGCGATCCTTCCAGCGGAGCTGTGAGGGAAAAATGGCGCCAGTGTGCTGAGGGAGATAGCCCCGCCCCTTTTTCGGCGGACTTTCTCCCGCTTTTTATGGATCCTGGCAGGGGTATTTTTCACATATATAGCCTCTAGGACTATATATTGTGATTATTTTGCCAGCCAAGGTGTTAATATTGCTGCTCAGGGCGCCCCCCCCCCCCAGCGCCCTGCACCCATCAGTGACCGGAGTGTGAGGTGTGCATGAGGAGCAATGGCGCACAGCTGCAGTGCTGTGCGCTACCTTGTTGAAGACCGAAGTCTTCTGCCGCCGATTTTCAGGACCATCTTCATGCTTCTGGCTCTGTAAGGGGGACGGCGGCGCGGCTCCGGGACCGGACGATCGAGGTCGGGTCCTGTGTTCGATCCCTCTGGAGCTAATGGTGTCCAGTAGCCAAAGAAGCCCAAACTAGCTGCATGCAGGTAGGTTCGCTTCTTCTCCCCTTAGTCCCTCGTAGCAGTGAGTCTGTTGCCAGCAGATCTCACTGAAAATAAAAAACCTAAAATATACTTTCTTTTCTAGGAGCTCAGGAGAGCCCCTAGTGTGCATCCAGCTCAGCCGGGCACAAGATTCTAACTGAGGTCTGGAGGAGGGTCATAGTGGGAGGAGCCAGTGCACACCAGGTAGTCCTAAAGCTTTCTTTAGTTGTGCCCAGTCTCCTGCGGAGCCGCTATTCCCCATGGTCCTTACGGAGTCCCAGCATCCACTTAGGACGTCAGAGAAAGAAAAAAAAACTTTTTTAGGAGCCAATTTCTTTAGGTTTATTATTTCTATGTGTATTGACTATGCAGAAACAAAGACTCCATTAAGTCAAAGAGGAGGAATTTACCGGCCCACATAATAGTTTGGACAACGTGGTTCTTGAATTGCAGGTAAAGTGATGATCTTAAAATAAATTATATTCCTGTGACTTCTGACCAAGATTATTTTGATAGAGCCCACAGAGAACAACCTTCCCATGAATGTTAAGGTCCAGTTACAGCAATATTGCTTTAAATAGATGATCTTAGCAACAGCAAGAAACTATACATTTCCGTAACTTATTACCCTCCTCAAACTGCCCAGCAGCAGAAACCAGTCACTAATACCCTGCAAAACAGCACAAGATACAAATTGGGCTGCATATTCTACTTACATGAGCATAGTAATGGATCAACACTGACTCTCTGACACTGTCTTTCTCCCTGATGCGGCTTCTCTCCCTGACACTGTCTCTCTATCCCCCTCACTCTTCCTGACACTGTCTCTCTCTCCATGACACTCTCATCCTCTCTCTACCTCTTCCCGACACTGTCTCACCCTCTCTCTCCCTGAAACTGTCTCTCTCACTAAAACACTGTCTCAACCTCTCTCTCTCCTTGACACTGTCTCTCTCTGTCTCTGACACGGTGGGTAATTCAGACCTGATCATAGCAGCAAATTTGTTAGCAGTTGGGCAAAACCATGTGCACTGCAGGGTGGGCAGATATAACATGTGCAGAGAGAGTTAGATTTGGGGGGGGGGGTTCAAACTGAAATCTAAATTGCAGTGTAGAAATAAAGCAGCCAGTATTTACACAGAAACAAAATAACCCACCCAAATCTAAATCTCTCTGCAAATGTTATATCTGCCAAACTTGCAGTGCACATGGTTTTGTCCAACTGCTAACAAATTTGCTGCTACGATCAGATCTGAAGTACTCCCTTGTCTCTCACCCTGACACTGCCTCTCTCTCTACCTGACGACACTGTCTCTCTCCCTCACTCTCTTCCTGACACACTCCCTCTTTCTCCCTGACACTGTCTCTCTTTGTTACGGTCTTTTTCTCTCCCTAACACTGTCTCTCTCCATCCCTCTACCATACTCTCTCTCTCTCTCTCTCTCTCTCTCTCTATCTCTCATACACTGTCTCGCTCTCCCTGAGACTGTCTATCTCCCTCACACTGTCTCTCTCTCCCTCCTTGACACACTTTCTCCCTTGGACACTGTCTCTCCCTCTTCCTAACACTCTCTCCCTGATACTGTCTCTCTCCCTGACACTGTCTCTCTCCCTCTGTCCCCCCGACACTGTCTCTCTCTCATCCCTTTCTCACTTTCTCCCTGACATCCTCTCTCTCTCTCTCTCCATGAAACAGAGGGTTTCTCTCCCGCTGCCCCCCCCCCTCTTGCTCCTCTCTCTAACATCCTTTTTGTCTGTCACTCCCCTCACCCACTCTCTCCTGCTCCCCAAAGGGGCATTGTAGTGAGCAGGGGGGGTGGGGGAGGGGGATTGGTGTATGTGCTTTCAAGATTTTGCTATGGGACCCACAAAGTTCTTGTTACATCTCTGCTTATACACACACAATACTTATACACATACATATAACCACACATGCCATACTTGCATAACAGACTCCATATTTGTATACATTAATACAGTATATACATACACCATACTTATATAATACACTCACACACACCATAAAGGTTGATGGTAGCACTCAGGGCATGAAATACAGGAGACAATTGCTGCTTTGTGAAATCAATATTTCGATGCATTTGCATTTTTAAGGCTCAAAAAGAAGGGTTGGGTATGGGATATCAGCAGTCAGGATGCTGGCAGTCAGAATACCAACACTGACATCCTGACTGCTTGGAATCCCGACAGGAGTGCAGGAGGCAGGTACCACTAATTCTAAGCCTCCCTCCCTGCAGCCTAACCCGCAGCCTAACCCTAACCCTCTACCACAGCCTAACCCTAACCCTCTACCACAGCCTAACCCTAACCCTCTACCACAGCCTAATCCTCCCTGGGATACTCAAGTTTGGAATTCCGACAGTCAGGATTCCGGCAGTCAGGATGCCAGTGTCGGCATTCTGACACGTGTCGGGATTCCGGCGCCCGCATTCTGAATGCCGGAACCCTGGATGCCAGGAAATACATTTCTATTTATAATAATTATATTATATATGCATACACACAAAACATGTCTTTACTTTCTTATATATTCAAATATTTGTATGACTAGTTTTGTCACATGAATTGATAATCGTGTGTTCTTTATTCATTATTATACTGTGTGAATGTATGGACTATATACTTTTCTCTTGTGTCAATATAGCCATCTAATTATTGACTGAAGATATCCTTATGTAAATTGGTGAAGCAATGCGAATTCTGTAAGCTATACAATAATTCCACGGATACAGTAGTCCCTGCTGTCTGTACAGCACAGACTGTTAGGATACACTCACGGTTGTGTCTGTGGTACTGCATGGCTGGTACTTCACATCTGGGTCAAACATGATTCAGAAACAGTTTCCGCCTTTCCTCTGTAATATAATGTGCTGTTTCTTCTTAGTGTAACTAGAGAAGGACATCAATAAATAAAAATTCACATTATTACATTGTCCAAAATACAGAGGAACATTAGACAAATGAGAGGATATGATCTGTATACTGTCTTCCATTGTTAGTAGAGAGTTCTGTAAGTTTCCTTGTTAAGTTCATTCTTACTAAAGCCGTTTATTTTAGTTAATGTAATAACAACGGGAACTAATAATGTAATACCAGACAGAACTGTGCATTAAGAAATAAATTGCAATCTGCAATAAAAGTTATAAATACAAAATTATTTTAATTTTACAATTGCAAATTGGTTATAATCAACATAATAGAGGATGTAATTCTGAAGTTCCGCAGTGACATGGTGCTGCTAATGGGAAAAGCAATGTCCCAGTTGGGCACATGGCCTTTCAAACCAGTTCATCTGTGAAAACAATTACTCCAATGGTTCTTTTACATAGGCCGAGGAGGAAACGCTGCATCCCACTTTGAGGGGTGGGGCCAGGCTGTCAGACACTAGGCACATATTGTCATTAAGCCCCTCCCCATCCATGCGGCACTGGGATTCCCCTGTTAGGGGCGTATTCATTTAGTGTATTTGCAGCCAATCCACGTGTTTTGGCAAATTTGCGATTGTTTTCGCTCGTTTTTGGGTCCATTTTCGTCCATGCCGAATCGTTCACAAGAAAAACCTGAAAAGGCATGGGCGAAAAGTGACTCAAACGGGCTAAAAAACACCCAAAATTGCATACACTGACGTCGAATTAGTGCCCTTTTTTCAGCTAGCCGAAGAAAACGGCACTAAATGAATACCCCCCTAATCTTCCCATCCTGACCACTTCACTAGGAAGCGGGCAGGATACGGACAATCTGGCCAATATTTTCCGCCGGTCCAGGGGACTGGACAAAAAATCGTGAGTCTCCCGGCACTTGCGGGAGAGTAGGCAAGTATAGCCTAAAGGCAGGGCTAACATAAGAGGACTGTCCTGTCTTAAGGACAATGGGGGAGATTTATCAAGTTTGGAGAGAGATAAAGTGAAACCTGTATGTTTTCGGTAGAAACAGCCCAGTCTAAGGATGAAAACTGAGCTGTTTCCGGGGATTTGGTCAGGCAGTCGAAACAAAATCCCTGATAAGCCATGGCTTGGGCTGGCTTTTCAGGGCTAAATAATTAACTGTGACTAATTGTATACCCCCCTTAGAGGCCGTTTGGCTGAAATTGGACCTGCGATTGCACAAAAACACATGGAATTGGGGAAAAAGTCCCTGATCCCATGTGTTGTTGTGGCTCCGGTGGCCCGTTATCGCAGATTATGCTTCGGGTGTCTGAGGCACCCGAAGCATAATCCCCGATAAGTGCCTGAATCAGGAGAAAACAATGCCAGCGTTGTGTGTCTGATAAGATAGCTCCCGGTAAAGCTGCTAATAGGATACCGCCCTAAGGCGCTATGTGTTTGAGTCGGTGAAACTCGAAGTAGAAAGAAGTTACACATTAGTAGCATACAATGACAGAAAAAAGAAGAAAAGAAATAATTTAGCCAGTTTTGGTTTTAATTGTACAGGAAAAAAATAAGATTTTACTCACTGGTAAATCTATTTCTCGCAGTCCGTAGTGGATGCTGGGAACTCCGTAAGGACCATGGGGGATAGCGGCTCCGCAGGAGACTGGGCACAACTAAAGAAAGCTTTAGGACTACCTGGTGTGCACTGGCTCCTCCCTCTATGACCCTCCTCTAGACCTCAGTTAGGATACTGTGCCCGGAAGAGCTGACACAATAAGGAAAGGATTTTGAATCCCGGGTAAGACTCATACCAGCCACACCAATCACACCGTATAACTCGTGATACTATACCCAGTTAACAGTATGAAATATAACTGAGCCTCTCAACAGATGGCTCAACAATAACCCTTTAGTTAAACAATAACTATATACAAGTATTGCAGACAATCCGCACTTGGGACGGGCGCCCAACATCCACTACGGACTACGAGAAATAGATTTACCGGTGAGTAAAATCTTATTTTCTCTGACGTCCTAGTGGATGCTGGGAACTCCGTAAGGACCATGGGGATTATACCAAAGCTCCCAAACGGGCGGGAGAGTGCGGATGACTCTGCAGCACCGAATGAGCGAACTCTAGGTCCTCCTCAGCCAGGGTATCAAACTTGTAGAATTTAGCAAATGTGTTTGACCCCGACCAAGTAGCTGCTCGGCAAAGTTGTAAAGCCGAGACCCCTCGGGCAGCCGCCCAAGAAGAGCCCACCTTCCTCGTGGAATGGGCTTTTACAGATTTAGGATGCGGCAGTCCAGCTGCAGAATGTGCAAGTTGAATCGTGCTACAGATCCAGCGAGCAATAGTCTGCTTTGAAGCAGGCGCACGCAACTTGTTGGGCGCATGCAGGATAAATAGCGAGTCAGTCTTTCTGAATCCAGCTGTCCTGGAAACATAGATTTTTAGGGCCCGGACTACGTCCAGCAACTTGGAGTCCTCCAAGTCACGAGTAGCCGCAGGCACCACAATAGGCTGGTTCAAATGAAACGCTGAAACCACCTTTGGGAGAAATTGGGGACGGGTCCTCAATTCCGCCCTATCCATATGGAAAATCAGATAAGGGCTTTTACAAGACAAAGCCGCCAATTCTGACACACGCCTGGCCGACGCCAAGGCCAACAGCATGACCACTTTCCACGTGAGATATTTTAGTTCCACGGTTTTAAGTGGTTCAAACCAATGCAACTTTAGGAAATCCAACACCACGTTGAGATCCCAAGGTGCCACTGGGGGCACAAAAGGGGGCTGAATATGCAGCACTCCCTTAACAAATGTCTGAACTTCAGGTAGTGAAGCCAGTTCTTTTTGGAAGAAAATCGACAGAGCCGAAATCTGGACCTTAATGGAACCCAATTTTAGGCCCATAGTCACCCCTGACTGTAGGAAGTGCAGAAATCGACCTAGCTGAAATTCCTCCGTTGGGGCCTTCCTGGCCTCACACCACGCAACATATTTCCGCCATATGCGGTGATAATGGTTTGCGGTCACTTCTTTCCTAGCTTTAATAAGCGTAGGGATAACTTCCTCCGGAATGCCCTTTTCCTTCAGGATCCGGCGTTCAACCGCCATGCCGTCAAACGCAGCCGCGGTAAGTCTTGCAACAGACAGGGCCCCTGCTGCAGCAGGTCCTGTCTGAGCGGCAGAGGCCATGGGTCCTCTGAGATCATTTCTTGAAGTTCTGGGTACCAAGCTCTTCTTGGTCAATCCGGAACAATGAGTATAGTTCTTACTCCTCTCCTTCTTATTATTCTCAGTACCTTGGGTATGAGAGGCAGAGGAGGGAACACATACACCGACCGGTACACCCACGGTGTTACCAGAGCGTCCACAGCTATCGCCTGAGGGTCCCTTGACCTGGCGCAATATCTTTTTAGCTTTTTGTTGAGGCAGGACGCCATCATGTCCACCTGTGGCCTTTCCCACCGGTGTACAATCATTTGGAAGACTTCTGGATGAAGTCCCCACTCTCCCAGGTGGAGGTCATGTCTGCTGAGAAAGTCTGCTTCCCAGTTGTCCACTCCGTGAATGAACACTGCTGACAGTGCTAACACATGATTTTCCGCCCAACGGAGAATCCTTGTGGCTTCTGCCATTGCCATCCTGCTTCTTGTGCCGCCCTGTCGGTTTACATGGGCGACCGTCTGACTGGATCAGTACCGGCTGGTGTTGAAGCAGGGGTCTTGCCTGACTTAGGGCATTGTAAATGGCCCTTAGTTCCAGAATATTTATGTGTAGGGAAGTCTCCTGACATGTCCATAGTCCCTGGAAGTTTCTTCCCTGTGTGACTGCCCCCCAACCTCGAAGGCTGGCATCCGTGGACACCAGGACCCAGTCCTGTATGCCGAATCTGCGGCCCTCTAGAAGATGAGCACTCTGCAGCCACCACAACAGCGACACCCTGGTCCTTGGAGACAGGGTTATCAGCCGATGCATCTGAAGATGCGATCCGGACCACTTGTCCAACAGATCCCACTGAAAGATCCTTGCATGGAACCTTCCGAATGGAATTGCTTCGTAAGAAGCCACCATCTTTCCCAGGACTCGCGTGCAGTGGTGCACCGACACCTGTTTTGGTTTTAGGAGGTCTCTGACTAGAGATGACAACTCCTTGGCCTTCTCCTCCGGGAGAAATACTTTTTTCTGTTCTGTGTCCAGAACCATCCCCAGGAACAGCAGACGCGTTGTAGGAACCGGCTGCGACTTTGGAATATTCAGGATCCAGCCGTGCTGTTGTAGCACTTCCCGAGCTAGTGCTACACCGATCAACAACTGTTCCCTGGACCTCGCCTTTATAAGGAGATCGTCCAAGTACGGGATAATTAAAACTCCCTTTCTCCGAAGGAGTATCATCATTTCGGCCATTACCTTGGTAAATACCCTCGGTGCCGTGGACAGACCAAACGGCAACGTCTGGAATTGGTAATGACAGTCCTGTACCACAAATCTGAGGTACTCCTGGTGAGGAGGGTAAATGGGGACATGCAGGTAAGCATCCTTGATGTCCAGTGATACCATGGAATCCCCCTCGTCCAGGCTTGCAATCACCGCCCTGAGCGATTCCATCTTGAACTTGAACCTTCTTATATAAGTGTTCAAGGATTTTAAATTTAAAATGGGTCTCACCGAACCGTCCGGTTTCGGTACCACAAACATTGTGGAATAGTAACCCCGTCCTTGTTGAAGGAGGGGTACCTTTATAATGACCTGCTGAGAATACAGCTTGTGAATCGCCTCCAGCACTGCCTCCCTGTCCGGGGGAGCTGTCGGCAAGGCAGATTTGAGGAAACGGTGAGGGGGAGACGTCTCGAATTCCAGCTTGTACCCCTGAGATACTACTTGTAGAATCCAGGGATCCATCCGTGAACGAGCCCACTGGTCGCTGAAGTTCTTGAGTCGGGCCCCCACTGTACCTGGCTCCGCCTGTGGAGCCCCAGCGTCATGCGGTGGACTTAGAGGAAGCGGGGGAGGACTTTTGTTCCTGGGAACTGGCTGTATGTTGCAGCTTTTTCCCTCTACCTCTGCCTCTGGGCAGAAAGGACGCGCAACTAACCCGCTTGCCTTTCTGGGGCCGAAAGGACTGTACCTGATAATACGGTGCTTTCTTGCTTTCTTTGGCTGTGAGGGAACATGGGGTAAAAATGCTGACTTCCCAGCTGTCGCTGTGGAAACGAGGTCCGAGAGACCATCCCCAAACAACTCCTCACCCTTGTAAGGCAATACTTCCATGTGCCTTTTAGAATCTGGATCTCCTGTCCACTGCCGAGTCCACAATCCTCTCCTTGCAGAAATGGACATTGCGTTTATTTTAGATGCCAGCCGGCAAATATCCCTCTGTGCATCTCTCATGTACAAGACAGCATCTTTAATATGCTCTACGGTTAGCAATATAGTGTCCCTGTCTAGGGTATCAATGTTTTCCAACAGGGAATCTGACCACGCAGCTGCAGCACTGCACATCCATGCTGAAGCAATAGAGTGTGTATATACAGACTTCAGTATAGCCTCCTGCTTTCTATCTGCAGGCTCCTTTAGGGCGGCCGTGTCCGGAGACGGTAGTGCCACCTTTTTTGACAGACGTGTGAGCGCTTTATCCACCCTAGGGGATGTCTCCCAACGTGACCTGTCCTCTGGCGGGAAAGGGTACGCCATTAGTAACTTTTTAGAAATTACCAGTTTCTTATCGGGGGAAGCCCACGCTTCTTCACACACTTCATTTAATTCATCAGATGGGGGAAAAACCACTAGTAGTTTTTTCTCCCCAAACATAATACCCTTTTTTTGTGGTACCTGGGGTAATATCAGAAATATGCAACACATTTTTCATTGCCGTAATCATGTAACGGGTGGCTCTATTGGAATGTACACTAGTCTCATCATCGTCGACACTGGAGTCAGTATCCGTGTCGACATCTGTGTCTGCCATCTGAGGTAGCGGGCGTTTTAGAGCCCCTGATGGCTTTAGAGACGTCTGGGCAGGCACAGGCTGAGAAGCCGGCTGTCCCACATCTGCTATGTCGTCAAACCTTTTATGTAAGGAGTCGACACTGTTGCGTAATTCCTTCCACATAACCATCCACTCAGGTGTCGACCCCGCAGGGGGTGACATCACATTTATCGGCACCTGCTCCGCCTCCACATAAGCCTCCTCATCAAACATGGCGACACAGCCGTACCGACACACCGCACACACACAGGGAATGCTCTGACTGAGGACAGGACCCCACAAAGTCCTTTGGGGAGACAGAGAGAGAGTATGCCAGCACACACCAGAGCGCTATATATAATGTAGGGATTCACACTATACATACAGTGATTTTTCCCTTATAGCTGCTATTAATAAACAGATACTGCGCCTAAATTTAGTTCCCCCCCTCTCTTTTTTACCCTATGAAGTCTGGAAACTGCAGGGGAGAGCCTTGGGAGCGTCCTTCCAGCGGAGCTGTGAGAGGAAATGGCGCCAGTGTGCTGAGGGAGATAGCCCCGACCCTTTCTCGGCGGGCTTCTCCCGCTTTTTTATGGAATATATGGCAGGGGATTTTACACATATATAGTCTTAATGACTATATTATGTGTTCTTTTGCCAGTAAGGTACTCTTATTGCAGCCCCAGGGCGCCCCCCCCCCCCCCCCCAGCGCCCTGCACCCATCAGTGACCGGAGTGTGTGGTGTGCATGGGGAGCAATGGCGCACAGCTGCAGTGCTGTGCGCTACCTTAATGAAGGCCGAAGTCTTCTGCCGCCGATTTTCAGGAACATCTTCTTGCTTCTGGCTTTGCAAGGGGGACGGCGGCGCAGCTCCGGGACCGGACGACCGAGGCTGGGCCTGTGTTCGATCCCTCTGGAGCTAATGGTGTCCAGTAGCCTAAGAAGCCCAAGCTAGCTGCAAGCAGGAAGGTCCGCTTCTCTCCCCTAAGTCCCTCGTAGCAGTGAGTCTGTTGCCAGCAGATCTCACTGAAAATAAAAAACCTAAATATAACTTTCTTTTCTAAGAGCTCAGGAGAGCCCCTAGTGTGCATCCAGCTCAGCCGGGCACAAAATTCTAACTGAGGTCTGGAGGAGGGTCATAGAGGGAGGAGCCAGTGCACACCAGGTAGTCCTAAAGCTTTCTTTAGTTGTGCCCAGTCTCCTGCGGAGCCGCTATCCCCCATGGTCCTTACGGAGTTCCCAGCATCCACTAGGACGTCAGAGAAAATATTAATTTTGCATATTAAAATTTGGTAACTATTAGGCTAAGCCCACACATAACAGCCCAGCGGGTCCCGCTGAATGGGACCCACTTGGCCGAGAGGGGGGTTCTGTGTGCACACGGATCCTGTCCTGCGGGATGCCACAGAACAGGATCTGGCCAGTGACGCACGGGATTTCATAGAACACAGTGCGGCACAGCCACAATGTGTGTACACATACATTGAAATGTATGTGTTCACATTGAAATCCCGTTGTCCTGCCATCCAGCCCAACTGTAGCATGCTGCGGTCGGACCCGGCGACTGCGGGACTGCCGCACATAATATGTGGGCGCTTGCACGGGACCACTTGGCTGCTATGTGTGGAAATAGCCATAAGGAGGAGGAAGTGAGAAATATGTCAGACATGAGCTATCCAAGTCCCTTTATCATTAGCCAGTCAGTCACATAATAATTATCCAAGAAGCAGTACATGACATTAGCGGAGTAATACAAAAGGAATGTGTATTGTAACTAAAAGGACAGCCCAGGGTTTCTCAGTATTCATTCACTCATGTCAAACTGTTGCGTGCAAAGAGGAACAAAGACAAGTGACAAGATCAGTGTGTGGCAGGTTGCATGCAGGCTGTATAAGCCACGGTTACAAAACAGGCAAAGTGTGTACATACAGTATCACTAGCAGACTGCCTGCCAGGGTGGTACTGTACATTATAAACTCTTGTAACCTTTCAAACAGACTTTTTTTTTTCCCATAGGCTTGTACAGTAGAATAGCATCATATTACACTATTTACATTACACCAATCTTGCATCAGATTTCAGTGCAAACTACAATGGATTTAAAAAAAATTCTTGACAATTTTTAGTTATATATTACAAGTGCACATTTTTAGGAAGTTTGTTTTTTATTTTTTTAATTATCAATATCACAATCAAAATAGAGAAGAAATATAAATGGATAATATAGTATAGCAGCATACAAAGAAATACATTATCTAACAACAGTAATAAATGAGTTACACATAGAATAGTCAGCAAATGCCTTACATGATTTGAGAGCAAATACCGCCAAAGGCATGGCTAGCTCAGAAAGCACTGATCAAATTAGGGAGATTTTTTTTTAATCTTTTTGCTTAGCTATTTCTTAGCATTATTCTAGACAAGACATAGCTTTATGCTATCCCTTTGTGCATGATATGTAAAAAAAAAACTGAGGGGGTTGTGTCTACATCTCTTGATCAATGTATTAACAAGCCCTATATCTAGTACAAAAGACACATCCTGCACCGCTACCTATCACAGCAATGCAGCATGTGTTTGTGCTGTAATTTATCAAAATAACAGTCACTGTTGGAGATGTGTTGTGCAAACTAGTCCCTCTTGTCTCCCTGAATCCAAGGGCGTAGCTACTTTAGGTCATACTTGCCGACATTCTGGCTGCTCTCTGCGGGAGAGAGCAGCCAGGTCGGCTCAGCAGGGGGGCAGGGGAGGGCTGTGACGTGGTGAAGGAGGTGGACCGGAGGTGGGACGGGGTGGAGCAGGGGCGGGATGGGGGAGGAGTTATCATTGCACATCCGTTAAGCCACGCCCCCGCTCTGTAATGCCGCGATCCCCGGCATTACACTGCAGGGGGCGTGGCTATGATGACGTGATTCAGCAAGAATCGCGTCATCAACTGCCCGGACCGTCCACTTTACACATTAAGTGGGCGGACGGGCAGGGGGACCCCTGATTCCGGGAGACTTGCCTGCTCTTCCGGGGGGCCGGGAGGGTCACCCGATTTTCGGGAGCCTCCCGGCCATTCCGGGAGAGTAGGCAAGTATGCTTTAGGTGCAGGCAGTGCAGCTGCTATGGGGGCTAGAGCTGAGAGGGGCCCACCTTCCCTGTCAAAGGGCCTAATTCAGACCTGATTGCAGCAGCAAATTTGTTAGCAGATGGGAAAGCCATGTGCACTGCAGGGGGGCAGATATAACATGGGCAGAGAGAGTTAGATTTGGGTGGGTTGTGTTCAAATCATACTTGCCTATTCTCTTCTGAGTTTGTGGGTCCGTGGAGTGGGGAAGGGGTTAAAATTACGTGAATCATGTCCTTTTAGCCCAGCCCCCTTCCCATAGACCCGCAGCATTTTCCAGATGTGGGGGCGGGGCTTGATGTCACAGCCCTGCCCTGCCCCCTGAAGTCTCCTGCAGCGTCTCCTCTCCGGCTTCTCCCGGAGAGGAGACATTCAAAGTAGGCAAGTATGGTTCAAACTAGAGATGAGCGGGTTCGGTTCCTCGGAATCCGAACCCGCCCGAACTTCATGTTTTTTTACACGGGTCCGAGCGACTCGGATCTTCCCGCCTTGCTCGGTTAACCCGAGCGCGCCCGAACGTCATCATCACGCTGTCGGATTCTCGCGAGGCTCGGATTCTATCGCGAGACTCGGATTCTATATAAGGAGCCGCGCGTCGCCGCCATTTTTCACACGTGCATTGAGATTCATAGGGAGAGGACGTGTCTGGCGTCCTCTCCGTTTATAGAGATTCGAGAAGAGAGTGAGACAGAGAGAGACACAGTAGTAATTTGGGGAGCATTAGGAGGAGTACTACTACTATTAGTACTTGCTGAAGTGATAGAGAGAGATAGTGTGACTGTATTATCTGACTTGTGGGGGAGACACTGACAGTGGGGAGCAGTTAGAGTCTGAGAGCAGGACTCAGGACTCAGGAGTACATATAACGTACAGTGCACACTTTTGCTGCCAGAGTGCCAGCCACACTGCCATTGTTTGTGACCACACTGACCACCAGTATAATATATATTGTGATTGTCTGCTTAGGACTCAGGAGTACTACTTGCAAGTTGCTGATAGTGTGACCAGTGACCTGACCACCAGTTTAATAAATCACCACCAGTTTATGAGTTTAATATATATATATATATATATATATAATTGTATATAATATATATATAATATTGTATACCACCTAGCACCTACCCGTGTTTTTTTTTTTTCTTTCTTCTTTATACATACTACTATAGTAGCTTACTGTAGCAGTCTGCGGTGCTGCTGAGCTAACAGTGTCCAGCAGGTCCGTCATCAGTCATTACATAATAAATATATAATATATACCTGTCCGGCTGCAGTACTAGTGATATTATATATACATATATATTGATTTCATCTCATTATCATCCAGTCTATATTAGCAGCAGACACAGTATGTTAGTCCACGGCTGTAGCTACCTCTGTGTCGGCACTCGGCAGTCCATCCATAATTGTATACCACCTACCCGTGGTTGTTGTTTTTTTCTTTCTTCTTTATACATACTACTATAGTAGCTTACTGTAGCAGTCTGCGGTGCTGCTGAGCTGACAGTGTCCAGCAGGTCCGTCATCAGTCATTACATAATAAATATATAATATATACCTGTCCGGCTGCAGTACTAGTGATATTATATATACATATATATTGATTTCATCTCATTATCATCCAGTCTATATTATCAGCAGAAACAGTACGTTAGTCCACGGCTGTAGCTACCTCTGTGTCGGCACTCGGCAGTCCATCCATAATTGTATACCACCTACCCGTGGTTGTTGTTTTTTTCTTTCTTCTTTATACATACTACTATAGTAGCTTACTGTAGCAGTCTGCGGTGCTGCTGAGCTGACAGTGTCCAGCAGGTCCGTCATCAGTCATTACATAATAAATATATAATATATACCTGTCCGGCTGCAGTACTAGTGATATTATATATACATATATATTGATTTCATCTCATTATCATCCAGTCTATATTATCAGCAGACACAGTACGTTAGTCCACGGCTGTAGCTACCTCTGTGTCGGCACTCGGCAGTCCATCCATAATTGTATACCACCTACCCGTTATTGATTTATGGAATCTTATTTATGAATATTAATATTCAATATAACATATATGGTTATTAATATATGGATATATTTAAATTAATATGCGTTATCATATATATCTGCAAATATATTATGTCAGGCTTACAAATTAATTGGCTGATAAATATATGCAGTCCTTATATATATATGACTTATGAAATTATGAAGTTAAGATTCCTTAAAGAGAGTTCAAGCTTGAATATTACCGCTCTTTTTATATGATTCTTTATTTACAGGCAGATCAAATCGTACAGAATAAGATATACACAGTAGTGATATATATACTAATTATATTAAGCTATGCTATGTTTCCTTCGTTACATAACATAAAACAACATGACATAAGTTTCACAAACAGTTTCAATTATTATCATATTTATACTTGCAAGTTAAAGATTGCCATCCCAAGAATCATTCCTTCTGCATGTTCTCCATGACTTCTCCTCCTGACTGACTTCCTTCCTTCTCCTTCTTCTTCTCCCTCTCCCTCTTCCTTCTAACTCCTAACTACAAGTCTGGTCCTTTTATCTCATATTTTACCAATTCAAACTATCATATTCTCATAGTTTCCAATGGAATAGGTAATTATAGGTTTGTCAGATTCCAAGGTGTAATAAAACAAACATTGAACTGGGCTGTCGTGTCCTGTTCACGGAGGCATGGTGTCATAAAAGTGTGGTGTCCACACTGCCTTAAGCAAGTATAGTATTGTAAAATCTGGAATGTCTTTTCATCCAAAGTTCTGTTGTATTGACAAGTTTTCCTGGGGTCGGTTACACAATGTTTTATCAATGGATGTGATCTCTTTTCATAGTAGTTAATTTATGCTCCCTAGCTTTTAACCTTCACTGGACAATAGACAAACCAGTAGATTCTGATCTACTGTAAGCACACCTGTGAATTCCAATGACCAACAGAGCTCTGTCACATACCTATTATCATTTATGGCCTAATACCTTTTCTCTACAATGACTCTTGATCTTACTGTAACCTCTCTGGCCTTATTTATGACTAGAGCAGAATAAACCTGTTCCCTACACTATTTTTTACCATCTTGCAGTAAAACACAAATATACAGTATATCTATATAAACACATACACAAACCTAATTTCTTAAATCAGCTAAACATTACCTCATACATTCAAACTTATTTCATATCTATTCCTTACTATATATATCCAGTATACTGTCCACTATGGTAACATCGCCTATTTATAATGAATTATATTTTGATTCAGACAACATCTTATGGCCTAATATTATACTAAGTGCGGACAATTACCTATAAGGCAACAGTCGCCCCCTTGTGGCCATGAGAAATTATTTTGATTGGCCACACATTAAACTAGCGTAGTTGCTTCCAAATACATTTCAAAATATTTCTTCAAAACATAACTTTTGTTGTAACCCTAATATATACCATAAGTGTAATAATAATAACCATTGTGATTTTAAAAATCTCTAAAAATTCTTAGCTTACCTAACCTTATTCTACTTTTTAACTAAAGCAGACCAAAACTGAGGTTTTTATTCAGTATTCATGAGGAAAACTAATTTCTACAGACATTTGGAATACCATAGCCCAATTGTAGACCTTTTTTCTGTATCTGGATCAGTACATTTGGACATTTTTGCTGTTCTTGGCTGTAGCAATTTACTGGGATAAGACTGTCATCTGCGTGGTTTGCTTGCAATTGGAGACGCCTTGCGTCTGCATTATGGAGGCAGTTGAAGTAGAATTCTTCATAGCAGCTGCTCCTTTGCTTGCCATTTCGCTGTTTGACGCAGAGGGCTGTGTATTTTGCGTACTATGATCTTGAGTTTGCAACTCAGTACTTGTGATGACCCTCGGTAATGGTCTTTATACAGTATTTAGCAGTTCTGTTTCCTTTGCGTTTATCCAATACCGCAGTTGTGACCAGTGTCCATATTGCTTTGCACAAAACAGGTTGTGATTTTGAATAGAACAGTCATATATGAACCAGTCTTTCTTTCTTTCTTTGCTTGTTAATAGTAGGTCTTAATTGTCTTCGGGCAATAGTACCACAAATGGCTGCGAGTAGTACACCTACTCTGTTCTGTATTTCCTCACTGAATAAATTACCATGCAGTCTTAAGTCTCCTTATTCTACCTTGAACCTATTTATACATCTCAATCTTAAATAACCCTATACCAGTTTAACCCATATAAAGGCGTTTTCTATCCTACCTATATTTTGACTAATAATTATTTAAAATGCTTTTGATGTGTATATAGTAACATCCTATCAATACAATAAATGAATACAATTTTGCTTCAAACAGATATTAAATATCATTTAGGAATGGTTTTGACTAAATCTAATTCCATCCAGTATTAGATATTTAATTACTTTTGAAGCTTTTACGAAGGAAGCATAGGTAGTATCTACTGTGTAATATATAAAAAAAACATAAAATATTTACAAGGTATATAATACAATGATATAAAATATATATCAGACAAATGTTTACATATATGTGATTAAGGTATATGAAGGGATGAGACAGTTCTGTATAATCACAGTGATGAGATGTGCTGTACACTGTTTTGGGAGTGTACATGTAGTTTGAAAGACAAGTAATGATTACTTGTGATGAAAAGGTTAATGAAAACATTCCCCTTTCTTGTGAAACTGGAAAACTCCTTGAGGATTTGTCCATATATCAGTCTTTAGGGATGCTATGTAGATTTTGCTGGATAGCAGCGATGAAAGGGTTAATGAAGACCTTTTCCCTTGTAAATTGGAGTCTTTTTGGAGTCTTGCACCATTCTGTATACAGGTTGCCAGGATTACTATGAATCAAACAAAAATACATACAATGAATATCACAGATATTTATACAGTGATTTAACATAGCTTGCTATGCATTCTGTCCTATCTGCTGCATGTTATCAGGTACAGAATTTACAAATGTGTCTTTAAAGATTGAAGAACAAACAAACAATTGTTTCTGGCCTGTGCCAATCTTTCCTGTCACATTGTGTGTCAATGACAGCACAATTGTCGCTGCAGATATGATGCAGGTTTAATTTGGAAACTGTGGCTGTTTGAACATCAAAGCAAACAATGGCTACATTGGATCTAACAAGTAAAGGAATGATACTACCGTATTCACTTGTGACCATACTCCCTTGTGACGCAGTCTGGTCCCAGACTGTCTTCAACCATAGCGTTTGCTGCTTGGCATGGCTCCTTAGTCTGGAAGAATCTTGGAGCTTCTGAAAAAACCTACTTTTGTGGGGAGAGAAACTTGTTAGACTTTGCCAAATATGTATTGCACGTCCCAGGGCTTTCTGTCTTTCCACACCTGTAATAAAATGGTTATGGCACCAGGGCATAAAAACATTCTCATCCTGGTGATACTTTTTGTCATTGTTAATTGGTGTGTGGTTTGCAGAATGACACTCTGCATGTGGTCTCTCTGAGAGCATGCAAACATTTGCACCATCACTAGATGTCTCTGAGTGTTGTGTGGGGGTTACAAAAGTTTGGGAACTTTGTTTGTAAACATGCATTCCTGAATTAATTTCATGGATTTCCCCTTTAAACATGTTTCCAGGTGAATACATTTCAAGGTTTGCAACTCTGGTTGCCATGGGAGTTTTCACCATGGGGAACTTCTCCACCCCTGTGTGCACTGTACTGCTGCTATCAGTGTTTAAATCTGCTGACAATTCACCTTTGCCTAAGGGCATAACAAATTCTTCATTTACATTGGGAACTCTGAGAGTGTATTCAGCAGAATACTCATAATCTGAGTTACAATAATCTTCCCCTTTAGTAGAAACAGTATAGGGGACATCTCCTATTGCTGCTACCTCATTTACATTAATGTGCTGTCTGATGATAGACACATCCTGCACATTGCTACTTTCTTCATTTACCAAAGAGGCTGTTCTGCTGGTGGTCTGTGTGACCATAGCAGACTCTGTGTGCTGCACATGGACAATGCTGTCCTGAGTCTCCCCTACATCTACAATGTTCTCCCTTGTACTTTCTTTTATCTCCTCCTGAGAGGTCATGACAGTTTGCTTACAATCTGCCAGGCTTTTTGCTTCTGCCCCAAACTTTTTCTGTTTATTTTTCTGTTTAAGGGACTTAAATAATGAATGCATTTTTGCATTAATGGTCAGGCACGCCTTACGAAGACGAGAACCTGATTCTTCTTTACATTTCTGTTTGGCTTCTAAAGCCGCAGTTCTGCGCATTTTTCTTAATGCTACAGAAAACTTTTGCATTTTTAACATTGCAATCATTTACAATGCTAAATTTATATATTCTTTGTTTTTAGTACTGAAGGTATCCTCTCCTTAAGATTGACCGGTGTCTTAAGGTTAAACTGTAATACCTGGTACATTTATACATTTATTTGGAAATACTCATTTCCACTGTGCACATTTTCTATTCTAGGCCTTTAAATTCTTTATTCTCATTTGTAACCTATTCCACTGTGATCTTGTACTTTGCCAGCAGGCTTATAGCCATTGGTGCTGCTTCCTAATAGATATTATGTTAGTTAAAATAACGTATATTGCACTAACACATTTATCCTAGGTTATACAGAATACAAAATTGACATTACACAATGGTAATAAATTTTCATAGATACATCCCCACCGTGATTCTGCAGATTTGGTAGCCAGCTTATAGCATTTGCTACTCCTCATAAATATTATAAATCAGATAATCAGATTCAGTAATAACAAGTCCAATTCGTGGTCGCCAATATTGATTTATGGAATCTTATTTATGAATATTAATATTCAATATAACATATATGGTTATTAATATATGGATATATTTAAATTAATATGCGTTATCATATATATCTGCAAATATATTATGTCAGGCTTACAAATTAATTGGCTGATAAATATATGCAGTCCTTATATATATATGACTTATGAAATTATGAAGTTAAGATTCCTTAAAGAGAGTTCAAGCTTGAATATTACCGCTCTTTTTATATGATTCTTTATTTACAGGCAGATCAAATCGTACAGAATAAGATATACACAGTAGTGATATATATACTAATTATATTAAGCTATGCTATGTTTCCTTCGTTACATAACATAAAACAACATGACATAAGTTTCACAAACAGTTTCAATTATTATCATATTTATACTTGCAAGTTAAAGATTGCCATCCCAAGAATCATTCCTTCTGCATGTTCTCCATGACTTCTCCTCCTGACTGACTTCCTTCCTTCTCCTTCTTCTTCTCCCTCTCCCTCTTCCTTCTAACTCCTAACTACAAGTCTGGTCCTTTTATCTCATATTTTACCAATTCAAACTATCATATTCTCATAGTTTCCAATGGAATAGGTAATTATAGGTTTGTCAGATTCCAAGGTGTAATAAAACAAACATTGAACTGGGCTGTCGTGTCCTGTTCACGGAGGCATGGTGTCATAAAAGTGTGGTGTCCACACTGCCTTAAGCAAGTATAGTATTGTAAAATCTGGAATGTCTTTTCATCCAAAGTTCTGTTGTATTGACAAGTTTTCCTGGGGTCGGTTACACAATGTTTTATCAATGGATGTGATCTCTTTTCATAGTAGTTAATTTATGCTCCCTAGCTTTTAACCTTCACTGGACAATAGACAAACCAGTAGATTCTGATCTACTGTAAGCACACCTGTGAATTCCAATGACCAACAGAGCTCTGTCACATACCTATTATCATTTATGGCCTAATACCTTTTCTCTACAATGACTCTTGATCTTACTGTAACCTCTCTGGCCTTATTTATGACTAGAGCAGAATAAACCTGTTCCCTACACTATTTTTTACCATCTTGCAGTAAAACACAAATATACAGTATATCTATATAAACACATACACAAACCTAATTTCTTAAATCAGCTAAACATTACCTCATACATTCAAACTTATTTCATATCTATTCCTTACTATATATATCCAGTATACTGTCCACTATGGTAACATCGCCTATTTATAATGAATTATATTTTGATTCAGACAACATCTTATGGCCTAATATTATACTAAGTGCGGACAATTACCTATAAGGCAACACCGTGGTTGTTGTTTTTTTCTTTCTTCTTTATACATACTACTATAGTAGCTTACTGTAGCAGTCTGCGGTGCTGCTGAGCTGACAGTGTCCAGCAGGTCCGTCATCAGTCATTACATAATAAATATATAATATATACCTGTCCGGCTGCAGTACTAGTGATATTATATATACATATATATTGATTTCATCTCATTATCATCCAGTCTATATTATCAGCAGACACTGTACGTTAGTCCACGGCTGTAGCTACCTCTGTGTCGGCACTCGGCAGTCCATCCATAAGTATACTAGTATCCATCCATCTCCATTGTTTACCTGAGGTGCCTTTTAGTTGTCCCTATTAAAATATGGAGAACAAAAATGTTGAGGTTCCAAAATTAGGGAAAGATCAAGATCCACTTCCACCTCGTGCTGAAGCTGCTGCCACTAGTCATGGCCGAGACGATGAAATGCCAGCAACGTCGTCTGCCAAGGCCGATGCCCAATGTCATAGTACAGAGCATGTAAAATCCAAAACACCAAATATCAGTAAAAAAAGGACTCCAAAACCTAAAATAAAATTGTCGGAGGAGAAGCGTAAACTTGCCAATATGCCATTTACCACACGGAGTGGCAAGGAACGGCGGAGGCCCTGGCCTATGTTCATGGCTAGTGGTTCAGCTTCACATGAGGATGGAAGCACTCAGCCTCTCGCTAGAAAAATGAAAAGACTCAAGCTGGCAAAAGCACCGCAAAGAACTGTGCGTTCTTCGAAATCCCAAATCCACAAGGAGAGTCCAATTGTGTCGGTTGCGATGCCTGACCTTCCCAACACTGGACGTGAAGAGCATGCGCCTTCCACCATTTGCACGCCCCCTGCAAGTGCTGGAAGGAGCACCCGCAGTCCAGTTCCTGATGGTCAGATTGAAGATGTCAGTGTTGAAGTACACCAGGATGAGGAGGATATGGGTGTTGCTGGCGCTGGGGAGGAAATTGACCAGGAGGATTCTGATGGTGAGGTGGTTTGTTTAAGTCAGGCACCCGGGGAGACACCTGTTGTCCGTGGGAGGAATATGGCCATTGACATGCCTGGTGAAAATACCAAAAAAATCAGCTCTTCGGTGTGGAAGTATTTCAACAGAAATGCGGACAACAGGTGTCAAGCCGTGTGTTGCCTTTGTCAAGCTGTAATAAGTAGGGGTAAGGACGTTAACCACCTCGGAACATCCTCCCTTATACGTCACCTGCAGCGCATTCATAATAAGTCAGTGACAAGTTCAAAAACTTTGGGTGACAGCGGAAGCAGTCCACTGACCAGTAAATCCCTTCCTCTTGTAACCAAGCTCACGCAAACCACCCCACCAACTCCCTCAGTGTCAATTTCCTCCTTACCCAGGAATGCCAATAGTCCTGCAGGCCATGTCACTGGCAATTCTGACGAGTACTCTCCTGCCTGGGATTCCTCCGATGCATCCTTGAGTGTAATGCCTACTGCTGCTGGCGCTGCTGTTGTTGCTGCTGGGAGTCGATCGTCATCCCAGAGGGGAAGTCGTAAGCCCACTTGTACTACTTCCAGTAAGCAATTGACTGTCCAACAGTCCTTTGCGAGGAAGATGAAATATCACAGCAGTCATCCTGCTGCAAAGCGGATAACTGAGGCCTTGACAACTATGTTGGTGTTAGACGTGCGTCCGGTATCCGCCGTTAGTTCACAGGGAACTAGACAATTTATTGAGGCAGTGTGCCCCCGTTACCAAATACCATCTAGGTTCCACTTCTCTAGGCAGGCGATACCGAGAATGTACACGGACGTCAGAAAAAGACTCACCAGTGTCCTAAAAAATGCAGTTGTACCCAATGTCCACTTAACCACGGACATGTGGACAAGTGGAGCAGGGCAGGGTCAGGACTATATGACTGTGACAGCCCACTGGGTAGATGTATGGACTCCCGCCGCAAGAACAGCAGCGGCGGCACCAGTAGCAGCATCTCGCAAACGCCAACTCTTTCCTAGGCAGGCTACGCTTTGTATCACCGCTTTCCAGAATACGCACACAGCTGAAAACCTCTTACGGCAACTGAGGAAGATCATCGCGGAATGGCTTACCCCAATTGGACTCTCCTGTGGATTTGTGGCATCGGACAACGCCAGCAATATTGTGTGTGCATTAAATATGGGCAAATTCCAGCACGTCCCATGTTTTGCACATACCTTGAATTTGGTGGTTCAGAATTTTTAAAAAAACGACAGGGGTGTGCAAGAGATGCTGTCGGTGGCCAGAAGAATTGTGGGACACTTTCGGCTTACAGGCACCACGTACAGAAGACTGGAGCACCACCAAAAACAACTGAACCTGCCCTGCCATCATCTGAAGCAAGAAGTGGTAACGAGGTGGAATTCAACCCTCTATATGCTTCAGAGGTTGGAGGAGCAGCAAAAGGCCATTCAAGCCTATACAATTCAGCACGATATAGGAGGTGGAATGCACCTGTCTCAAGCGCAGTGGAGAATGATTTCAACGTTGTGCAAGGTTCTGATGCCCTTTGAACTTGCCACACGTGAAGTCAGTTCAGACACTGCCAGCCTGAGTCAGGTCATTCCCCTCATCAGGCTTTTGCAGAAGAAGCTGGAGACATTGAAGGAGGAGCTAACACAGAGCGATTCCGCTAGGCATGTGGGACTTGTGGATGGAGCCCTTAATTCGCTTAACAAGGATTCACGGGTGGTCAATCTGTTGAAATCAGAGCACTACATTTTGGCCACCATGCTCGATCCTAGATTTAAAGCCTACCTTGGATCTCTCTTTCCGGCAGACACAAGTCTGCTGGGGTTCAAAGACCTGCTGGTGAGAAAATTGTCAAGTCAAGCGGAACGCGACCTGTCAACATCTCCTCCTTCACATTCTCCCGCAACTGGGGGTGCGAGGAAAAGGCTCAGAAATCCGAGCCCACCCGCTGGCGGTGATGCAGGGCAGTCTGGAGCGACTGCTGATGCTGACATCTGGTCCGGACTGAAGGACCTGACAACGATTACGGACATGTCGTCTACTGTCACTGCATATGATTCTCTCACCATTGAAAGAATGGTGGAGGATTATATGAGTGACCGCATCCAAGTAGGCACGTCACACAGTCCGTACTTATACTGGCAGGAAAAAGAGGCAATTTGGAGGCCCTTGCACAAACTGGCTTTATTCTACCTAAGTTGCCCTCCCACAAGTGTGTACTCCGAAAGAGTGTTTAGTGCCGCCGCTCACCTTGTCAGCAATCGGCGTACGAGGTTACATCCAGAAAATGTGGAGAAGATGATGTTCATTAAAATGAATTATAATCAATTCCTCCGTGGAGACATTGACCAGCAGCAATTGCCTCCACAAAGTACACAGGGAGCTGAGATGGTGGATTCCAGTGGGGACGAATTGATAATCTGTGAGGAGGGGGATGTACACGGTGATATATCGGAGGATGATGATGAGGTGGACATCTTGCCTCTGTAGAGCCAGTTTGTGCAAGGAGAGATTAATTGCTTCTTTTTAGGTGGGGGTCCAAACCAACCCGTCATTTCAGTCACAGTCGTGTGGCAGACCCTGTCACTGAAATGATGGGTTGGTTAAAGTGTGCATGTCCTGTTTATACAACATAAGGGTGGGTGGGAGGGCCCAAGGACAATTCCATCTTGCACCTCTTTTTTCTTTCATTTTTATTTGCGTCATGTGCTGTTTGGGGAGTGTTTTTTGGAAGGGCCATCCTGCGTGACACTGCAGTGCCACTCCTAGATGGGCCCGGTGTTTGTGTCGGCCACTAGGGTCGCTAAGCTTAGTCACACAGCTACCTCATTGCGCCTCTTTTTTTCTTTGCGTCATGTGCTGTTTGGGGAGTGTTTTTTGGAAGGGACATCCTGCGTGACACTGCAGTGCCACTCCTAGATGGGCCAGGTGTTTGTGTCGGCCACTAGGGTCGCTTAGCTTACTCACACAGCTACCTCATTGCGCCTCTTTTTTTCTTCTTTGCGTCATGTGCTGTTTGGGGAGTGTTTTTTGGAAGGGCCATCCTGCGTGACACTGCAGTGCCACTCCTAGATGGGCCCGGTGTTTGTGTCGGCCACTAGGGTCGCTTATCTTACTCACACAGCTACCTCATTGCGCCTCTTTTTTTCTTTGCGTCATGTGCTGTTTGGGGAGGGTTTTTTGGAAGGGACATCCTGCGTGAGACACTGCAGTGCCACTCCTAGATGGGCCCGGTGTTTGTGTCGGCCACTAGGGTCGCTTATCTTACTCACACAGCTACCTCATTGCGCCTCTTTTTTTCTTTGCGTCATGTGCTGTTTGGGGAGGGTTTTTTGGAAGGGACATCCTGCGTGACACTGCAGTGCCACTCCTAGATGGGCCCGGTGTTTGTGTCGGCCACTAGGGTCGCTTATCTTACTCACACAGCTACCTCATTGCGCCTCTTTTTTTCTTTGCGTCATGTGCTGTTTGCGGAGGGTTTTTTGGAAGGGACATCCTGCGTGACACTGCAGTGCCACTCCTAGATGGGCCCGGTGTTTGTGTCGGCCACTAGGGTCGCTTATCTTACTCACACAGCTACCTCATTGCGCCTCTTTTTTTCTTTGCGTCATGTGCTGTTTGGGGAGGGTTTTTTGGAAGGGACATCCTGCATGACACTCCTAGATGGGCCAGGTGTTTGTGTCGGCCATTAGGGTCGCTTAGCTTACTCACACAGCTACCTCATTGCGCCTCTTTTTTTCTTCTTTGCGTCATGTGCTGTTTGGGGAGTGTTTTTTGGAAGGGACATCCTGCGTGACACTGCAGTGCCACTCCTAGATGGGCCAGGTGTTTGTGTCGGCCACTAGGGTCGCTTAGCTTACTCACACAGCTACCTCATTGCGCCTCTTTTTTTCTTCTTTGCGTCATGTGCTGTTTGGGGAGTGTTTTTTGGAAGGGACATCCTGCGTGACACTGCAGTGCCACTCCTAGATGGGCCAGGTGTTTGTGTCGGCCACTAGGGTCGCTTAGCTTAGTCATCCAGCGACCTCGGTGCAAATTTTAGGACTAAAAATAATATTGTGAGGTGTGAGGTATTCAGAATAGACTGAAAATGAGTGGAAATTATGGTTTTTGAGGTTAATAATACTTTGGGATCAAAATGACCCCCAAATTCTATGATTTAAGCTGTTTTTTAGTGTTTTTTGAAAAAAACACCCGAATCCAAAACACACCCGAATCCGACAAAAAAAATTCGGTGAGGTTTTGCCAAAACGCGGTCGAACCCAAAACACGGCCGCGGAACCGAACCCAAAACCAAAACACAAAACCCGAAAAATTTCAAGTGCACATCTCTAGTTCAAACTGAAATCTAAATTGCAGTGTAAAAATAAAGCAGCCACACCTGCAGTGCACATGGGGGGTAATTCGGAGTTGATCGCAGCAGGAATTTTGTTAGCAGTTGGGCAAAACCATGTGCACTGCAGAGGAGGCATATATAACGTGCAGAGAGAGTTAGATTTGGGTGGGTTATTTGGTTTCTGTGCAGGGTAAATACTGGCTGCTTTATTTTTACACTGCAATTTAGATTGCAGATTGAACACACCACACCCAAATCTAACTCTCTCTGCGCATGTTATATCTGCCCCCCCTGCAGTACACATGGTTTTGCCCAACTGCTAAAAACATTTGCTGCTGCGAACAACTCTGAATTACCCCCAAAGTTACATGTGTTATATACATTTTTCGCCATTGAGTGGGGTCCTCTCAAACTTTTTCCTTGGGGCCTGCAATATATTTATGTATGCCCCTGGACCTGCTTATTGTAGTGTGGTATAAAATAAACTGGTGGGCTTTTTTTTAATACTATATAATATGAACCGGGGCACTGTAATGAGGCACAATATGAACGAGGAGCACTATATATATATATATATATATATATATATATATATATATACACACACACACACACACACTATATATGTCATAATGTGAATTGGGGGTACTGTGCGGCATAATATGTACTAGCAGCTCTGAAATGTGACATAGGGTGAACCTAAGCATTACTGCAATTCATAAAAGAAACTTGGGCACTACTATGGGGCATAACAGTAAGTAAGGCTCTACTATGATTCAGAAAATGAATTAGGGCACTATTATAGGGCAGGTGGTAGGGTTGGAATCTTACTATCCCAATTTTTCACAAACACAATTCTTCCTCAGGTTCCATCAGAGCCGGCCCTAACCAATATGATGCCCTAGGCAAGATTTTGGATGGTGCCCCCTAGCACCGCCGCTAATTCTGCAAGAGATGCCTGGCATGAGTCAACTGGCAGCTCTGCTAACGTCGGGCGCCTTTTGTTTATTAAAATGCATCTTATTTGCTTTACTATGTGGCTAGGATGCACAAACAGCTTCTGCTGATTAAAATGATATGCAGCATGCCTATATACTGTGTGAAAATGCGGCTGTATCGGTGTACGAAATGCTACATTACAGTGATTTCCAGGAATACACACAGAATATAGGCATGCTGCATATCATTTTAATCAGCAGAAGCTGCTGGTGCCCCTAGGCATACCAAATTCCCTAGGCAATTGCCTAGTTTGTCTATGCCTAAGGCCGGCTCTGGGTTCCATCACTCGCATTAACATCATTTGAAGTTCACTCTATCAGGATTTTCACCCCCTTCTCTCTGCGTGTTGCAGCTATCTATCGCCCTCCTGGGCAACCCAAACAACAGTTTCTAGAAGATTTTTTTGCCTGGCTCCTACACTTCTTATCCTCTGACATCTCCACCATCATTATGGGCGATTTCAACATAGCTCTTGACCGTCCACAATCTGTTCATGCCTCCAAACTCCTCTCTCTAACCTCCTCTCTTGGCCTCACCCAATGGTCTGACCAGTGCCGGTACTAGGGTGTTTGGCGCCTCCCTGCAAACTACAAAATTTGCGTCCTCTCCAATACTTAATAAAGGGACAGCGTGCGCCTTAAAAAAGGTGTGGTATCACAAGGAAGGGGCATGGCCACACAATAGCACCCCAATTCAAAATACGCCACACAGTAGCGCTATCTTATTGTCATTACACCGCATGTAATAATAATAATAATAATGCCCACAGTAGAAGTGCCCTTTATACACATACCCACCATATCAGTGCCGCTCATACACATAATAATGCCAACAGTAGCAGTGCCGCTTATACACATGTCCACGTTAGCATTTCTGCTTATATACATGCCCACGGTAGCAGTGCCATTTATACACATGCCCACGGTAGCAGTGCCACTTATACACATGTCCACGTTAGCATTTCTGCTTATATACATGCCCACGGTAGCAGTGCCATTTATACACATGCCCACGGTAGCAGTGCTGCTTACATACATGCCCACAGTAGCAGTGCCACTTATACACATGCCTACGGTAGCAGCGCACCTTATACACATGTCCACGGTGGCAGCGCCCCTTATACACATGCCCAAGGTAGCAGCGCCCCTTATATACATGCCGAGGGTAGCAGCGCCCCTTTTGCACATGCCCAGGGTAGCAGCGCCCCTTTTACACATGCCCAGGGTAGCAGCATGCCTTTTACACATGCCCACGGTAGCAGCGCCCCTTATGCACATGATAAATGCCACATATACACACACGCTGAGTGCCCTACACACACACTGCTGACACTCACACAGAGTGCCTGCACTGCTTGGCTTCCCTGGTGACTGGAGTGAATGAGCGAGTCCACTTCAGTACACAATTCCACAGTGTGACTGACTTTGTTTCATGCTCTGCGCTTGGGTTCTCTAAATGCTCCTCTACGCAGCACACTCTCCCTCTCCTCTCCCACCCCCCCGTACCTGTAAGAGGCCTCGGCTGGGATTGCACCTCCTCCGCCTTCTCTCGCTTCCTCTGCCCTGTTAATCAGCCAGGAGCGGCAGCTCTGGAGGACAGCGGTGGTGCTGTGTGTGCGCTGTGGGCGACAGCAGTCTCTCTGGGGCGGAGGGGGAGACAGCCAGAGGGACATTACCCGGGGAACCGCGCTACACACTGCCTGCTGCCGTTGCGCCGTATGACAGGCGCAGCGGCAGCCGGCAGCAGCAGGCTAGCAGTGCAGTCAGAGCGCCTCTTCAGCTTGGCGCCTACCTGCACTGCAGGGACGTGCAGTCAGGGGAGGCAGGGGAGGCAGTGCCTCCCCTGTCATAATGATTAAAATAATAAAAAGAAGATATTTATAACACAGTCTGTTATAAATATCTTTTTTTATTATTTTAATAATCCCCCCCCCCTGTGGCTGCATGTGAGGCAGCGGGAGAGGTGACTCCCGCTGCTAACACTAACACTAAAAGTCCGGGCAGCGGGGGGCGGGCAGGGGGCGGGACGCAGCAATGGGCTGTGAAAGCCCATTGAAAATGAATGGGGAAGCGGCACCTATACTGGTGCCGCAATGACAGGGGCGTGCGATGAATGCACGCCCCTGTCAGTGCCCCAGATGTGATTGGCCCAGCGGATCCAGTGCTGGATCCGCTGTCCAATCACCCCCTTCCCGGCTGCAGCAGGCTGTGTGGGCGCCCGCTGCAGCCAGCACCGCTACTAATGGAGAGACGTCATGAGTCATGACGTCTCTCCCATAGTACAGCAGAGACGAGCCGGCGGACGGAGACGGAGTTCAGCGCTGCAGGAGCGGTAAGTATGTGTGTGTGTTTTTTTTATTTTTTTTATGTGTTTGTGTTGGGGGCAGCAACAGGGGCACAACAACAAGGGGCACAGCAACAGGGGCACCGCAACTGGGGGGCACAACAACAAGGGGCACAGCAACTGGGGGACACAACAACAAGGGGCACAGCAACTGGGGGGCACAGCAACAGGGGCACAGCAACTGGGGTCACAGCAACAGGGGCACAGCAACTGGGGGGCACAGCAACAAGGGGCACAACAACAGGGGCACAACAACAAGGGGCACAGCAACAAGGGGCACAGCAACAGGGGCACAACTATAAGGGGCACAGCAAAAGGGGCACAACTATAAGGGGCACAACTACAAGGGGCACAGCAACTGGGGGCACAGTATCTGGGGGCACAGCAACTGGGGGCACAACTACAAGGGGCACAGCAACTGGGGGGGCACAACTACAAGGGGCACAGCAACTGGGGGGCTCAACTACAAGGGGCACAGCAACAGGGGCACAGCAACTGTAGTAGCATCCTTATAACTAATGCCCCCCAGTAGTAGCATCTATAATGCGCGTACACATACACACCTCACACACACACACCCCCACTGATTAAAAATAATCAGTCAGTGATGAATTTTACATTTCAACCTTTCCAAAAAGAAATAATTTGGATGGATTTTCTTATTACAGTCATTTTAATAAGATTAATATAAGCAGTTTTTACATGCACGATAAACATATGTCTTTTTCATTAGTGGGCTATATCTCTGAAAAGACACATGATTTTAAAAGTGTAGTCTTCTGACATGGAGACAAATGCATTCCTTGTATATAGTAGTGAAATAAAACATGGTTTTGAATGTCTTATTAAGAAAGCAATGTTCAGACTAAAGAAGAAAAATACACACACCCCGACACACACACACACACACACACACACACACACACTCCCCACACACATATACACAAGCCCACCATACACTCCCCACACACAAACACACACACACCCCCACCATATACACACACAACACACACACTCCGACACACACACCCACCATACACTCCCCACACACATTTTTCTCTTACCAAGTCTGACAGGCCACCACTGTTGACCCTCCCCCAGTACAGCTGCCTGGTCCCATGTAGCTCCGCCCCCTGCATGCCGTGTAGCTCAACCCCCTTTCCGGGACCCACAGCCCGCACTGCACACAGCCCCAGCCACTTCACAGGGAGGAGGAGGCTACAAGCTGCCGGCTCCGCTGCCTGTCATTCAGTGACAGGCACAGAAGCCGGCAGCAGCAGCAGCAGGGGACATGCGGCAGGCGCAGCAGCGGGGATGCAAGGCAGGTAGAGCGCCTCTCCTGCCTGGCGCCTACCTGCTTTGCATCCCTTCGCTGAGCGGGTAGCGCCGGGCCTGCCTGCACATATATATATAAAACACACACACACATTGTACATACATATAAACACACACACACACACACACACACACACACACACACACTCTAAATACATATAAACATACACACACATACCCTTAGGAGACTGGCGGTCAGGGTCACTGTAGATTAAATCGCCAGCATTCATCGTGGAGGGAACTGATGTCGCTGAGCATGTGCAACAGCTCCTATGCTCCTCCGGGTATATTCCCTGCAGAGAGCACGGACGTCCAGAGCTCCCTGCTGCAGCACCATCTGTGATCGCGATCGCAATCACAGTTTGTATTGAGATGGAGACAGCGCTGTCTCCATCTGTGTAAGAAAGAATTTAGTCGATCAGGGGGGTGATTCTGGGTACCCAGCCCGCCGCCCCCCCCCTCTCCCCCGCGTGCGCTACTGCAGTACAGAATGTTTTTGTAGTAATTGCTGTCTAGCATACGGTCACTTATGTTTCACTTCTCCCTGCTAGGTAAAAAGTATCTTTTTCCTTAGATGTAACGAACAGCAGTAAACGACTGGTTCCTTTCCTCAATAAAGTGTGTTTGCAGATATACACTCTAAAGGTGTGTACACACGGTAAGATATTTTCTTCCGATTCTGACTATATAGTCAGAATCGGAAGAAAAGATAGTGCAGATCGCAAGGTGACAGTCACCTTGCGATCCCGATCCGATGCCGATGCGCGGCCCCGCGCGGTCGGCATCGGCAGAAAAAATAGGCTGTGCAGGCAAGTCAATCCTGGCTATCTCTATAGAAGAGATAGTCAGGATTGACATCGCACATAGCCAGCATCGCAAGCACACTCATTATGTGCTTGCGATACTGGCTAAGTGCCGACCCGGCCCCCTGTCGCACGGTGAGAATCGGATAAGTCCGAATCTCACCGTGTGTATGCACCCTTATGCTGAACTCCCTTGGAAATTTTCTCTCTGGCAGCTGTGATCTTTTAACAAAACTGTACTCCCTGTATTTCACAACACAAGTGTCTTCTCTATTCCTCCGAGGCAATGTCCCAATTAAAGATACTGAATGAAGTACTTTGTAAGTCTCAGTTTGCTTAAATACTTTGGCTCCTGACTGCCAGCCTCTGCAGAATTTACATGTGAAATGGCTGCGATAATAACAATAACTTTTTTAAGCAGGTAAATTAGGACATTTGACTATCTCTTTGTTGTTATAAAGTTCTTCCTGCTGTTATTGCCTTAATTCAAGTTATCACCTTAGCCACTGATCTCACCAGTTCCAGAGCATAAATTTACACAGAGCCGGCCTTAGGCATAGGCAAACTAGGCAAATGCCTAGGGCATTTGGTGTGCTTAGGGGCACCAGCAGCTTCTGCTGATTAAAATGATATGCAGCATGCCTATATTCTGTGTGTGACTCCGGCTGTATCTGCATACGAAATGCTATGTTGCAGTGTATTCCTGGAAATCACTGTAAAGTAGCATTTCGTATGCAGATACAGCCGCAGTCGAACACAGAGTATAGGCATGCTGCATATAATTTTAATCAGCAGAAGCTGCTTGTGCACCCTAGGCACATAGTAATGCAAATAAGTAGCATTTTCATAAACAAAGGCGCCCGACATTAGCAGAGCTGCCAGCGGACTCATGCCAGGCATCTCCTGCAGAACTAGTGGCGGTGCTAGGGGGCACCAGCCAAAATCTTGCCTAGGGCATCATATTGGTTAGGACCGGCTCTGAATATACACTTCCTAGTTCCTACACATTCCAGGCTTCAGCTTTAAAGGTTCTCTTCTACTGTGCTGCATTAAAAAGGATCAGTCTCTCCTTTACTAATACTGAAGCTATGTCTTAAATAATAATACATTTACGGCTGTAGGTATGAAGTGCTAGCTCAGTTCTATTCTACTTCAGTCACTGTATAATTTGACAGCACTAGCCAACATTACCATTGTTATATTATAATATCCCGTATTCAGTAGTGTTGCTATTATAAGTCACTGGGATATAGCTCACTGTATTTCTTTTTCCCAATAGCCACTGCCATGTAATCCTCGATGACTAAAGCCTAGCGCTGGTGTGCTTAATCCCACTTTAAATATGGCTTGGTATCTCCTTGTGGTTTAAAGGGTTCCGGTATGAAAGATAGATAGTGTCTACTTAGACAGTCAATAGATAGACAGACACCATATGTTAGACAGACATTAGGTCGACAGGGTCAAAAGGTCGACAGGGTCAAAATGTCGACATGAAAAAGGTTGACAGGTCAAAAGGGTCAAAAGGTCAACATGAAAATGGTCGACATGAAAAAGGTAGACACCATGTTTTTTGCATTTTTGTGGTTTGTGTGGATTGTTTTGTCATCTGGGACCCCCAATTGTAGAAAGGGCTGCGCTCGCCACGCTTCGGGCACGGTGGCTCACTGCGCTCGCCACAAGGTTTATAACCAACTCTATGCCGACATGGATAGAGAAAGTATGAAGTAGTCCAAAAACATGTTGTTACATTAAAAAAAAAATGTGTCTATCTTTTTATGTCGACCATTTTCAAGTCGACCTTTTGACCCTGTCGACCTTTTGTACTGTCTACCTTTTTTATGTCGACCTTTTGACCCTGTCAACCTAATGTCTATCTAACATATGGGGGTAAATTTACTAACATTCGTAATTTCCGAAAATAGGTCAAAGTTCAATCACGAATGACATCGACAGTGTAAAACTGCAACTTTTTGAATTTATTACGATGGATTTACTAAGCTGTCGTATTCGTGTTTTTCTTTTCTTCCGATGTCGATGTCATTCGTTTTTTTTTTACCTAATTTTACGGCAGTGATTAGCAAAACACTGCCGTTTTTTTTTACAATCAATCTCGGCCGGATCTGTGTGATCCGTGCTGGGGTTCTTTTTATTTTTTATTTTTAATTAAACAATGTAAAATCCCCCAAAAAAATGCGTGGGGTCCCCCCTCCTAAGCATAACCAGCCTCGGGCTCTTTGAGCCGATCCTGGTTGCAGAAATATGGGGAAAAAAATGACAGGGGTTCCCCCATATTTAAGCAACCAGCATCGGGCTCTGCGCCTGGTCCTGGTCCCAAAAATACGGGGGACAAAAAGAGTAGGGGTCCCCCGTATTTTTAAAACCAGCACCGGGCTCCACTAGCTGGACAGATAATGCCACAGCCGGGGGTCACTTTTATATAGTGCCCTGCGGCCGTGGCATCAAAAATCCAACTAGTCACCCCTGGCCGGGGTACCCTGGGGGAGTGGGAACCCCTTCAATCAAGGGGTCCCCCCCCCCAGCCACCCAAGGGCCAGGGGTGAAGCCCGAGGCTGTCCCCCCCCATCCAATGGGCTGCGGATGGGAGGGCTGATAGCCTTTGTTGTAAAATAAAAGATATTGTTTTTAGTAGCAGTACTACAAGTCCCAGCAAGCCTCCCCCGCATGCTGGTACTTGGAGAACCACAAGTACCAGCATGCGGCGGAAAAACGGGCCCGCTGGTACCTGTAGTACTACCACTAAAAAAATACCCAAAAAAACACAAGACACACACACCGTGAAAGTATAATTTTATTACATACATACACACATACATACATACTTACCTTATGTTCCCACGCAGGTCGGTCCTCTTCTCCAGTAGAATCCAAGGGGTACCTGTTGAATAAATTCTACTCACGAGATCCAGGGGTCCAGGCTCCTCGGCAAATCCAGGGATAATCCACGTACTTGAATAAAACAAAAAAACGGTTGCCCGACCACGAACTGAAAGGTGACCCATGTTTGCACATGGGTCACCTTCCCACGAATGCCAGAAACCCACTTTGCCTTCTGGCTAAGTGGGTTTCTTCAGCCAATCAGGGAGCGCCACGTTGTAGCACTCTCCTGATCAGCTGTGTGCTCCTGTCCTCACTGACAGGCAGCACGCGGCAGTGTTACAATGTAGCGCCTATGCGCTACATTGTAACCAATGATGGGAACTTTCTGCTCAGCGGTGACGTCACTTTAGGTCAACCGCAGGGCAGAAAGTTCCCATCATTGGTTACAATGTAGCGCATAGGCGCTACATTGTAACACTGCCGTGTGCCGCCTGTCAGTGAGGACAGGAGCACACAGCTGATCAGGAGAGTGCTACAACGTGGCACTCCCTGATTGGCTGAAGAAACCCACTTAGCCAGAAGGCAAAGTGGGTTTCTGGCATTCGTGGGAAGGTGACCCATGTGCAAACATGGGTCACCTTTCAGTTCGTGGTCGGGCAACCGTTTTTTTGTTTTATTCAAGTACGTGGATTATCCCTGGATTTGCCGAGGAGCCTGGACCCCTGGATCTCGTGAGTAGAATTTATTCAACAGGTACCCCTTGGATTCTACTGGAGAAGAGGACCGACCTGCGTGGGAACTTAAGGTAAGTATGTATGTATGTGTGTATGTATGTAATAAAATTATACTTTCACGGTGTGTGTGTCTTGTGTTTTTTTGGGTATTTTTTTAGTGGTAGTACTACAGGTACCAGCGGGCCCGTTTTTCCGCCGCATGCTGGTACTTGAGGTTCTCCAAGTACCAGCATGCGGGGGAGGCTTGCTGGGACTTGTAGTACTGCTACTAAAAACAATATCTTTTATTTTACAACAAAGGCTATCAGCCCTCCCATCCGCAGCCCATTGGATGGGGGGGGACAGCCTCGGGCTTCACCCCTGGCCCTTGGGTGGCTGGGGGGGGGGGACCCCTTGATTGAAGGGGTTCCCACTCCCCCAGGGTACCCCGGCCAGGGGTGACTAGTTGGATTTTTGATGCCACGGCCGCAGGGCGCTGTATAAAAGTGACCCCCGGCTGTGGCATTATCTGTCCAGCTAGTGGAGCCCGGTGCTGGTTTTAAAAATACGGGGGACCCCTACTCTTTTTGTCCCCCGTATTTTTGGGACCAAGACCAGGCGCAGAGCCCGATGCTGGTTGCTTAAATATGGGGGAACCCCTGTCATTTTTTTCACCATATTTCTGCAACCAGGATCGGCTCAAAGAGCCCGAGGCTGGTTATGCTTAGGAGGGGGGACCCCACGCAATTTTTTTTTTAAAAATAAGCACTTTCCCACCCCTTCCCACTGATATACATGCACGGATCTCATGGATCCGTGCATGCCTATCCAATCACGAATAAAAAAAAAAGTTCTGGTTTTTTTTAGCACTTTTTTACGAGTTGAAATTTTTCACGGCAGTGTTTGTTCTTTTTTGGCTTTGCACTTCTTAGTAAATGACCGAGATTCATACTTAAACAGCCGCGTTTTGACCGATGGTGTATTCATTCGTAATTTTTTACCTGAACTTGCAAAAAATTACGAATGCCCTCATCACTGCCGTGATTAGTGTTTAGTAAATGACCGAGATTAACCGAGATGACACTTTGAAGAAAAAACGGCATCTCGGTCAAAATCGGGAGCTTAGTAAATATACCCCATGGTGTCTATCTATTGACTGTCTAACTAGACACTGTCTATCTATCAAACGGATACCGGTTTAAAGTGTTAAGTGTAATATAAATGACTTAATACACTTACACCTCCCTTGAAGATCAGACTGCTGGTGCAGAATTCACTCCCCCGACTTCTACCTTTACCTGATGGGGAGACTAGGAATAGCTGGCTCACTGCTGCTATAACGGCTCAGCCTCCGTTGGGAAGGAAGGGCTACAGTTGGCATCTGGGTTGCTGTGACACCGCTTCCCTCCTGCACTTGCTGGCACCTGGAGCCCTTCTCCAGCCACACTGCCATCCCGACAAGCGCCAGGATGACACAGCGGGCTCAGCGTGCAGCACCTCAGTGACCTCCGCCTCCGATCCCCACCGTCGTTGCCGGGATGTTAACGGGCAGGTACATCACCCCAGCAGCTGGCCATTCCAATCTCCGCTCCTGCTCTGCCCTCTGGCTGCGCTCCCCAAACTCTCCGGCTGCAGCTGTAATGTTCAAAGCATCTACAGCTCTCAGCGGCACCAGAGAGACCTAGGTGTGAGCACTCCCAGCGGGATCTGCAGTCTGATCTGTGCCGACAGGGAGCGTCTTTTATATGCTCCTCAGTGCCGGCACATGGCTCCCTACTTACCAGCGCGCGGGGTCCCAGCATTGCACATGACTCAGCTCTATTTACCGGCGCGTGGGTCACGGATCTATCTTTGCACCCGGCCCTTTGCGCACCCGACACTGGGGCAGATTTATTAAGCTAGGTGAAGTGATAAAGTGGAAGGTGATAAAGGACCAGCCCTAACTTCCAAGTTACAGACTGGGTTTGAAAAATGACAGTTAGGAGCTGACTGGCTGGTCCTGTATCACCTTCCAATTTATCACTTCACCGAGCTTAATAAATCTGCCCCACTGTTCGTTATGCAGCCTGTCTGATCGCCACACAACCACCCCAAGACCCAGCGCAGCACCAACACATCCCCTCCTTTACTCTATATAAATATGCCATTTATAATTCATGACTTAAACAAATAATCACTATATACAGTATAATATATATGCATATCCTGCAATACCAATATACACTGCTCAAAAAAATAAAGGGAACACTTAAACAACACAATGTAACTCCAAGTCAATCACACTTCTGTGAAATCAAACTGTCCACTTAGGAAGCAACACTGATTGATAATCAATTTCACATGCTGTTGTGAAAATGGAATAGACAACAGGTGGAAATTATAGGCAATTAGCAAGACACCCCCAATAAAGGAGTTGTTCTGCAGGTGGTGACCACAGACCACTTCTCAGCTCCTATGCTTTCTGGCTGATGTTTTGGTCACTTTTGAAAGCTGGCGGTGCTTTCACTCTAGTGGTAGCATGAGACCAAGTCTACAACCCACACAAGTGGCTCAGGTAGTGCAGCTCATCCAGGATGGCACATCAATGTGAGCTGTGGCAAGAAAGTTTGCTGTGTCTGTCAGCGTAGTGTCCAGAGCATGGAAGCGCTACCAGGAGACAGGCCAGTACATCAGGAGACGTGGAGGAGGCCGTAGGAGGGCAACAACCCAGCAGCAGAACCGCTACCTCCGCCTTTGTGCAAGGAGGAACAGGAGGAGCACTGCCAGAGCCCTGCAAAATGACCTCCAGCAAGCCACAAATGTGCATGTGTCTACTCAAACGATCAGAAACAGACTCCATGAGAGTGGTATGAGGGCCCGACGTCCAGAGGTGGGGGTTGTGCTTACAGCCCAACACCATGCAGGACGTTTGTCATTTGCCAGAGAACACCAGGATTGGCAAATTCGCCACTGGCGCCCTGTGCTCTTCACAGATGAAAGCAGGTTCTCACTGAGCACATGTGACAGACGTGACAGAGTCTGGAGACGCCAAGGAGAACGTTCTGTTGCCTGCAACATCCTCCAGCATGACTGGTTTGGCAGTGGGTCAGTAATGGTGTGGGGTGGCATTTCCTTGGGGGGCCGCACAGCCCTCCATGTGCTCGCCAGAGGTAGCCTGACTGCCATTAGGTACTGGGATGAGATTCTCAGACCCCTTGTGAGACCATATGCTGGTGCACTTGGCCCTAGGTTCCTCCTAATGCAAGACAATGCTAGACCTCATGTGGCTGGAGTGTGTCAGCAGTTCCTGCAAGACGAAGGCATTGATGTTATGGACTGGCCCGCCCGTTCCCCAGACCTGAATCCAATTGAGCACATCTGGGACATCATGTCTCGCTCCATCCACAAACGCCACGTTGCGCCACAGACTGTCCAGGAGTTGGCGGATGCTTTAGTCCAGGTCTGGGAGGAGATTTCTCAGGAGACCATCCGCCACCTCATCAGGAGCATGCCCAGGCATTGTAGGGAGGTCATACAGGCACGTGGAGGCCACACACACTACTGAGCCTCATTTTGACTTGTTTTAAGGACATTACATCAAAGTTTGATCAGCCTGTAATGTGTTTTTCCACTTTAATTTTGAGTGTGACTCCAAATCCAGACCTCCATGGGTTAATAAATTTGATTTCCATTGATAATTTTTGTGTGGTTTTGTTGTCAGCACATTCAACTATGTAAAGAACAAAGTATTTAATAAGAACATTTCATTCATTCAGATCTAGGACGTGTTATTTTAGTGTTCCCTTTATTTTTTTGAGCAGTGTATATATATATATATATATATATATAGATATTATATATATATATATACACACACACATACACACACACACACACACACACACACACACACACACACATATGCTACTGGTGATCTAGAGCAATTTATTTGAGTCAGATCTCCACCCATATATACATATACATTTTATATAGTTCATCTAATAACAATTGGTATAGCTTTCAAAGTAGGGCCAAGCAAGCATAACATTGGGAGGTATCATTCTGGGGACAGTCTGTGGACACCCCAATTGATCATACGTGAGCATCAAAGGGGGTCGCCTTTGTCTTATAGGCCTATTTACAGTCTCTCTTTCTATGTTTATGTCACCACAGGGGGAATAAGGGTCAATACTTTCTAATAGACTATCACTCTCCTCATCTAACACATTACTATTCGCATCAACAGGATTTATATAGGTAATTGTGTGATCAAGTTCTGAAAGAAACCCAGGGGGCTCCCTGATGTCTCTTGTGTTAGTCACTTCCCCACTTTCAACACCTTGATCCTTATAATAACATCCCTGACCCTCATCTTCCTCCTCATAACTGTCATCATTATAAGGTCTCAGTGAGTAAGTTAGCTCATATAATGTCTCTTTCTCAATTGGTTTACCCTATCTTTACGCTCAAAGCTTTCCAGATGTACTTCTCTACCTATAGGGAGTAAATTTTGTCTATGATGGGTTAAAATTGCACCCTGTCCATTTTCAAGTTGTATTCTATATACAGGTAAGTCTTTACATTTTTCTATTACCACATAAGGGTCTTCTCTCCATTGGTTGGAAATTTTGAATTTCCTCGGTATTCACAGTTGTCTTAACAACACCTTGTCTCCAGGAGACAGAACCTGATCTCGCACCTTCCTATCATAGCGAACTTTGGCCCTCATTCCGAGTCGTTCGCTCGGTAATTTTCTTCGCATCGCAGCGTTTTTCTGCTTAGTACGCATGCGCAATGTTCGCACTGCGACTGCGCCAAGTCATTTTGCTATGAAGATAGTTTTTTTACTCACGGCTTTTTCTTCGCTCCGGCGATCGTAGTGTGATTGACAGGAAATGGGTGTTACTGGGCGGAAACACGGCGTTTTATGGGCGTGTGGATAAAAACGCTACCGTTTCCGGAAAAAACGCGGGAGTGGCTGGAGAAACGGAGGAGTGTCTGGGCGAACGCTGGGTGTGTTTAAGATGTCAAACCAGGAACGACAAGCACTGAACTGATCGCAGATGCCGAGTAAGTCTGAAGCTACTCTGAAACTGCTAAGTAGTTTGTAATCGCAATATTGCGAATACATCGTTCGCAATTTTAAGAAGCTAAGATTCACTCCCAGTAGGCGGCGGCTTAGCGTGTGTAACTCTGCTAAAATCGCCTTGCGAGCGAACAACTCGGAATGAGGGCCTTTGTTCTTTTCTCCTAATTTATTCGCTGTACGTTCTGCTAAAGCATAGACATCTTCCAACTCCTTTCTCAGTCTTTCTACATATTTTATATGTGAAACACAAGGGTCATTGCCTGAAGAAGTTTCCATACACACATCTATTGGAAGCTTAGCCTCCCTCCCGAACATTAGAAAATAAGGCTGAAAATCCACTGGCTTAGTTGCGTGTACAATTGTATGCATGTACCAAGCGGTTAATATGTCTCTTCCAATGTTGTTTGTTTAGTGGACTGAGAGTTCCTAACATATCCAACAAGGTTCTGTTGAACCTTTCAGGCTGTGGATCACCTTGAGGGTGATATGGTGTTGTTCAAGACTTGGTGATCCCACAGCTCAAACACGATTCCTTTATTAATCGAATCTCGAAATTCCTCCCCTGATCTGTATGCAGTCGTTTTGTCAAACCTTAATGGATAAAGAACTTGTCCCATAGAGTGTTTGCTACTGTGGAGGCTTTTTGGTTTGGTTTAACGGAAGCCTGGGCGTATCTGGTAAAATGGTCTGTCATGATCAATATATTACACTTCTTTCCTACCTCTACTTCAAGAGAGGAAGTCCATACAGACCAAGTTCATGGGCCCTTCAATTTTAAAATTCACCAAGGGAGCTACTCTTGCTGGTAATGTCTTCCGCAATACACAGTTCCCACAATTGCGGCAATATCTCCTTAACTCTTTACCTATTCCCGGCCAGTAAAACCTATCAGCTATGAGGTTCAGCGTTTTTTCAAACCCTAGATGACCGTGGTTGTCATGCAAAGCATGCATTATCAGGATACGATTTTTTTTTGCCAATACTAGCTGAAACCTTCCCCGTCTGTCTGCCTGCCTGGTACAGTGATATAGTATTCCTGCTTTCATAAGTAAGTTTTTCCTTTGCTTTTTAAGCAGTCTGACTTCCGCCAAAGATTCTGGAGTAATAGCTGAACTTTTACAGTTTGGAAGCAAATGACTTATGCTGGGATCCTGTTGTTGCTCTTGTTGAATCTGACATCGTTTTGTTTTGGCAATTCTTCAAGCTCTATTTGACTGATCCAACAAAATAATGGAGGTAACGCTGTTGCCGTTATTCCCAAAGCACTAATCTGTTCACTTCCAGCCATCACTTTCAAATTGATATTGTGACACATCCCTTTGACCTCCCCTGCAGGTACTTCTATCCATTCTTCCTCTGTGTCTACCACTTGCCGGTCTGGAATCCTGGAGAGAGAGTCTGCATCGATATCGCTGACACCGGGTCGATATTTTAGACTATTTAGAAAATCAATTTATGCCTCATAGGCTTGCCGGAGTCCATTCGTGGACCTGAGTTGTACAAATTTCTACGCCACACGTTGCCTGAGTTACTGGATATGCAGGAAGTATGTGCAGATCTAGTCGTGGAACGAGCTCATAGGACTGGCCCTTCCAGGCCCCTGGCTCAAGCTCCAGACCGCATGCCGTGCGGTCCTATTTAAGTGCCTCAATTTCCTCCACAAAGAGGCGTTGTGGTCGGCATCCCGGTGCCTCAGGGACCTCTCGTGGGATGGAATAAAACTACTGCTGTTCCAGGACTACTCTCCTGAGCTAACTCGACTACGGAAAGCTTTTACGACTATCTGCTCCACCTTGGTGACGGCTGGTCGCAAGTTCGCTTTATTATACCCTGCACGTTTAAGAATCTTTGATGGAAATTCCTTTAAAGACTTTTCCTCCCCAGCAGACGCTGAATTGTACCTAGCGGAATGGACTGCCCAGGCGAATGACGACATGAACTAGTATATTCTCTTCTTTATCGTTTTATAAATATCTGAAAACAGAGCAGTTGAGCTTCACACCCATGTACCTGTCCTGATGATGATTTCCTGAGGGTGATATTTTGGCCTTTATTATATATTTTTCTCTAAGGAACCCCCCCACCTACCCCCGTTGGTACTGTATTCTACAACCAATACACATCTGTGAATAGTACAGGTGGCTCTCATACGTGACCCCCCCTTTTTTTTGCGGGCTTGAGGTCAGACCTTCTTACCTCATATGTAGTTCTCTAATTCTTTGGTTGGTTGCGGTGTTGTTCATTATGCCCCACTATAACAGGTGGCTGAGGCTAGGAGCCCTTGTACTCCCTGCTTTTTCAACCTCGACTGATCACATCGTGAAGTCATTATAGGATATATATGATAGAGACATATGTTCAGTGTTTCTATGATACAGTTTTTTATTTTTATTGTTGTCTTGTGCCTCCCTTTCCCTCACCTCCTTCTGTGTCCTTGTTGTTTGATGTTGGGTTACTTTTTTCATTGGTTATACGCCTATGATGATACTTCCTTTTCCTCTGAGGGACTGATAGCAGGTCTTCATCCCCTTGGAGGTAAACGCACAACATTTGGATTATGGTTTAATGTCTATGTTTAAAGTAGCTACGTGGAATGTTGGGGGTATCCACTCCCCTATTAAGAGAAAGAAAGTACTCTTGTATCTTAATAAACTAAGTTTAGATCTGGTTTTCTTGCAGGAGACAAACCTCCTCTCCCCGCTGATGTACCCTACACATCTAAGGCTAGAGGAGTTCTTATTCTGGCCAAACGCTCCTTGGGACTGGAGGTGGTCTCTTCTGTGGCCGACCCAGAGGGAAGGTTTCTCATTCTAGAAGTGTCCATATGTGCTTCTCGATATGTGCTATGTACGGTCTATGCTCCTAATAAGTATTCGGAAGCTTTTTTTTCTGCTCCTTTCTTACTAAATTATACTCTTTTCCCACTTCACCCATGATTATAGGTGGTGATTTTAATATTATTGCTTCAAAATTTATGGATGTTCACTCCTTCTCCTCATCTCGTAGTCCCCCTAAATTTGGCATATCCTATATAGAGCAACAGCTTCAGGTATCAGATATATGAAGATTTTTGTACCCGACTGATGGGGAATACACCTGCCTCTCTGCTGCCCATCATTCCCTTTCCAGGTTTGATTACTTGATGGTCTCTGATTCCCTGGTTATACATGCCCTTGATTCTAATATTGAACCAATGGCATTATCGGATCACTCTATTGTCTGGGTTCCTATGTACACTACATTAGATGTAGGTTCTTTTCTCTATCGTCCTAGTGGATGCTGGGGTTCCTGAAAGGACCATGGGGAACAGCGGCTCCGCAGGAGACAGGGCACAAAAAGTAAAGCTTTAGGATCAGGTGGTGTGCACTGGCTCCTCCCCCTATGACCCTCCTCCAAGCCTCAGTTAGATTTTTGTGCCCGGCCGAGAAGGGTGCAATCTAGGTGGCTCTCCTAAAGAGCTGCTTAGAAAAGTTTAGCTTAGGTTTTTTATTTTACAGTGAGTCCTGCTGGCAACAGGATCACTGCAACGAGGGACTTAGGGGAGAAGAAGTGAACTCACCTGCGTGCAGGATGGATTGGCTTCTTGGCTACTGGACATTAGCTCCAGAGGGACGATCACAGGTACAGCCTGGATGGTCACCGGAGCCTCGCCGCCGGCCCCCTTGCAGATGCTGAAACGAGAAGAGGTCCAGAATCGGCGGCAGAAGACTCCTCAGTCTTCTTAAGGTAGCGCACAGCACTGCAGCTGTGCGCCATTTTCCTCTCAGCACACTTCACACGGCAGTCACTGAGGGTGCAGGGCGCTGGGAGGGGGGCGCCCTGGGAGGCAAATGAAAACCTTTTTTGGCTAAAAATACCTCACATATAGCATCCGGGGGCTATATGGAGATATTTAACCCCTGCCAGAATCCGTTAAGAGCGGGAGACGAGGCCGCCGAAAAAGGGGCGGGGCCTATCTCCTCAGCACACAGCGCCATTTTCCCTCACAGAAAGGCTGGAGGGAAGGCTCCCAGGCTCTCCCCTGCACTGCACTACAGAAACAGGGTTAAAACAGAGAGGGGGGGCACTAATTTGGCGTTAGAAATATATAAAAAAGATGCTATAAGGGAAAACACTTATATAAGGTTGTCCCTATATAATTATAGCGTTTTTGGTGTGTGCTGGCAAACTCTCCCTCTGTCTCTCCAAAGGGCTAGTGGGTCCTGTCCTCTATCAGAGCATTCCCTGTGTGTGTGCTGTGTGTCGGTACGTGTGTGTCGACATGTATGAGGACGATGTTGGTGAGGAGGCGGAGCAATTGCCTGTAATGGTGATGTCACTTTCTAGGGAGTCGACACCGGAATGGATGGCTTATTTAGGGAATTACGTGATAATGTCAACACGCGCCAAGGTCGGTTGACGACATGAGACGGCCGACAAACAATTAGTACCGGTCCAGACGTCTCAAAAACACCGTCAGGGGTTTTTAAAACGCCCGTTTACTTTAGTCGGTCGACACGGACACAGACAGGGACACTGAATCCAGTGTCGACGGTGAATAAACAAACGTATTCCTTATTAGGGCCACACGTTAAGGGCAATGAAGGAGGTGTTACATATTTCTGATACTACAAGTACCACAAAAGAGGGTATTATGTGGGATGTGAAAAAACTACCGTAGTTTTTCCTGAATCAGATAAATTAAATGAAGTGTGTGATGATGCGTGGGTTCCCCCCGATAGAAAATATGGGCGGTATACCCTTTCCCGCCAGAAGTTAGGGCGCGTTGGGAAACACCCCTTAGGGTGGATAAGGCGCTCACACGCTTATCAGAACAAGTGGCGGTACCGTCTATAGATAGGGCCGTCCTCAAGGAGCCAGCTGATAGGAGGCTGGAAAAATCTCATAAAAAGTATATACACACATACTGTGGTTATACTGCGACCAGCGATCGCCTCAGCCTGGATGTGCAGAGCTGGGGTGGCTTGGTCGGATTCCCTGACTAAAAATATTGATACCCTTGACAGGGACAGTATTTTATTGACTATAGAGCATTTAAAGGATGTATTTCTATATATGCGAGATGCACAGAGGGATATTTGCACTCTGGCATCAAGAGTAAGTGCGATGTCCATATCTGCCAGAAGATGTTTATGGACACGACAGTGGTCAGGTGATGCAGATTCCAAACGGCACAAAGGTGTATTGCCGTATAAAGGAAGAGGAGTTATTTGGGGTCGGTCCATCGGACCTGGTGGCCACGGCAACTGCTGGAAAATCCACCGTTTTTACCCTAAGTCACATCTCTGCAGAAAAAGACACCGTCTTTTCAGCTTCAGTCCTTTCGTCCCTATAAGAGTCATATCTGCCCAGGGATAGAGGAAAGGGAAGAAGACTGCAGCAGGCAGCCCATTCCCAGGAACAGAAGCGTTCCACCGCTTCTGACAAGCTCTCAGCATGACGCTGAGACCGTACAGGACCCCTGGATCCTACAAGTAGTATCCCAGGGGTACAGTTTGGAATGTCGAGACGTTTCCCCTGCGCAGGCTCCTGAAGGCTGCTTTACCAAGGTCTCCCTCCGACAAGGAGGCAGTATGGGAAAAAATTCACGAGCTGTATTCCCAGCAGGTGATAATTAAATTACCCCTCCTACAACAAGAAAAGGGGTATTATTCCACACTATATTGTGGTACTGAAGCCAGAAGGCTAGGTGAGACCTATTCTAAATCTAAAAAAATTTGAACACTTACAAAGGTTCAAATCAAGATGGAGTCACTCAGAGCAGTGATAACGAACCGGGAAGAAGGGGACTATCTGGTGTCCCGAGACATCAGGGATGCTTACCTCCATGTCCCAAATTTGCCCTTATCACTAAGGGTACCTCAGGTTCGTGGTACAGAACTGTCACTATCAGTTTCAGACGCTGCCGTTTGGATTGTCTACGGCACCCCGGGTCTTTACCAAGGTAATGGCCGAAATGATGGTTCTTCTTCGAAGAAAAGGCGTCTTAATTATCCCTTACTTGGACGATCTCCAGATAAGGGCAAAGTCCAGGGAACAGTTGGAGGTCGGAGTAGCACTATCTCGGATACTGTTACAACAGCAGGGGTGGATTCTAAAGATTCCAAAATTGCAGCTGATCCCGACAACAAGTCTCCTGTGCTTAGGGATGATTCTGGACACAGTCCAGAAAAAAGTGTTTCTCCCGGAAGAGAAAGCCAGGGAGTTATCCGAGCTAGTCAGGAACCTCCTAAAATCAGTGCATCATTGCACAAGGGCCATGGTAAAAAAATGGTGACTTCCTTCGAAGCAATTCCAGTCGGCAGATTTCATGCAAGAACCTTTCAGTGGGATCTGCTGGACAAATGGTCCGGATCGCATCTTCAGATGCATCAGCGGATAACCCTATATCCAAGGACAAGGGTGTCTCTCCTGTGGTGGTTACAGAGTGCTCATCTTCTAGAGGGCCGCAGATTCGGCATTCAGTTTTGGATGTTGGTGACCACGGAGGCCAGCCCGAGAGGCTGGGGAGCAGTCACACAAGGAAAAAATTTCCAGGGAGTGTGATCAAGTCTGGAGATTTTTCTCCACATAAATATAGCTAAGGGTAAATTTATAATGCTCTAAGCTTAGCAAGACCTCTGCTTCAAGGTCAGCCGGTATTGATCCAGTGGGATAAAACATCACGGCAGTCGCCCACGTAAATAGACAGGGCGGCACAAGAAGCAGGAGGGCAGTGGCAAAAACTGCAAGGACTTTTCGCTGGGCGGAAAATCATGTGATAGCACTGTCAGCAGTGTTTCATTCCGGGAATGGAAACTGGGAAGCAGACTTCCTCAGTAGGCACGACCTCCACCCGGCAGAGTGGGAACTTCATGGGGAAGTTTTCCACATAATTGTAAACCGTTGGGAATTACCAAAGGTGGACATGATGGCGTCCCGTCTGAACAAAAAACGGGACAGGTATTGCGCCAGGTTAAGAGACCCTCAGGCAATAGCTGTGGACGTTCTGGTAACACCGTGGGTGTACCAGTCGGTGTATGTGTTCCATCCTCTGCTTTTCATACCTAAGGTACTGAGAATTATAAGACGTAGAGGAGTAAGAACTATACTCATGGCTCCGGATTGGCCAAGAAGGACTTGGTACCCGGAACTTCAAGAGATGCTCACAGAGGACTTATGGCCTCTGCCGCTAAGAAGGGACTTGTTTCAGCAAGTACCATGTCTGTTCCAAGACTTACCGCAGCTGCGTTTGACGGCATGGCGGTGGAACGCCGGATCCTAAGGGAAAAGGCATTCAGGAAGAGGTCATTCCTACCCTGGTCAAAGCCAGAAAGGAGGTGACCGCACAACATTATCACCACATGTGGCGAAAATATGTTGCGTGGTGTGAGGCCAGGAAGGCCCCACGAAGAAAATTCAACTCGGTCGATTCCTGCATTTCTTGCAAACAGGAGTGTCTATGGGCCTCAAATTGGGGTCCATTAAGGTTCAAATTTCGGCCCTGTCGATTTTTCTTCCAGAAAGAATTGGCTTCAGTTCCTGAAGTCCAGAAGTTTGTCAAGGGAGTATTGCATATACAACCCCCTTTTGTGCCTCCAGTGGCACTGTGGGATCTCAACGTAGTTCTGGGATTCCTCAAAACACATTGGTTTAAAACCAGTCAAATCTGTGGATTTGAAGCATCTCACATGAAAAGTGAACATGCTCTTGGACCTGGCCTGGACCAGGCGAGTGTCAAATTGGTGGTTTTTTTCTCAAAAAAGCCCATATCTGTTTGTCCATTCGGACAGGGCAGAGCTGCGGACTCGTCCCCAGTTCTCTCCCTAAGGTGGTGTCAGTGTTTCACCTGAACCAGCTTATTGTGGTGTCTTGCGCCTACTAGGGACTTGGAGGACTCCAAGTTGCTAGATGTGGTCAGGGCCCTGAAAATATAGGTTCCAGGACGGCTGGAGTCAGGAAAACTGACTTGCTGTTATCCTGTATGCACCCAACAAACTGGGTGCTCTTGCTTTTAAGCAGACTTTTGCTAGTTGGATGTGTAATACAATTCAGCTTGCACATTCTGTGGCAGGCCTGCCACAGCCAAAATATGTAAATGCCCATTCCACAAGGAAGGTGGGCTCATCTTGGGCGGCTGCCCGAGGGGTCTCGGCTTTACAACTTTGCCGAGCGGCTATTTAGTCAGGGGCAAACACGTTTGTAAAATCCTACAAATTTGATACCCTGGCTAAGGAGGACCTGGAGTTCTCTCATTCGGTGCTGCAGTCATCCGCACTCTCCCGCCCGTTTGGGAGCTTTGGTATAATCCCCATGGTCCTTTCAGGAACCCCAGCATCCACTAGGACGATAGAGAAAATAAGAATTTACTTACCGATAATTCTATTTCTCGGAGTCCGTAGTGGATGCTGGGCGCCCATCCCAAGTGCGGATTATCTGCATTACTTGTACATAGTTACAAAAATCGGGTTATTATTGTTGTGAGCCATCTTTTCAGAGGCTCCGCTGTTATCATACTGTTAACTGGGTTCAGATCACAGGTTGTACAGTGTGATTGGTGTGGCTGGTATGAGTCTTACCCGGGATTCATAAATCCTTCCTTATTGTGTACGCTCGTCCGGGCACAGTATCTAACTGAGGCTTGGAGGAGGGTCATAGGGGGAGGAGCCAGTGCACACCACCTGATCCTAAAGCTTTACTTTTTGTGCCCTGTCTCCTGCGGAGCCGCTGTTCCCCATGGTCCTTTCAGGAACCCCAGCATCCACTACGGACTCCGAGAAATAGAATTATCGGTAAGTAAATTCTTATTTTAAATGCTGGCGCTTTCCCACAGATTTTTCCTCATCCATGGAATATTGTAAAGAACTTGAGTCGTTCTGGGATGAATATTCTACTCTTAACACTCAAATGGCGCAGGCCAATCCTTTGGTTTTCTGGCAGGCCTCTAAAGTGGTCCTTCGGGGACGTCTCATTGAGTATGTCTCATGCAGGAAAAAGAAGTTTGCTGCAAACTTCAAGAAATCTCAACAGCAACTGATTGAGGCCTATCAGAAATTCAAACAAAACACCTTTCCCACTTTGAAAAATCAATATTTGGATGCTAAAGTGGCTCTTAATGCAGTTCTACAGGCATTGGGAGACATATATACCTTTCATAAGAATCATAGATTCTATCGTTTTGGCAATAAAACTGGCAAGTTATCACATTTATTGAAAGGGTCAACGTCAAACTCTCTCATTCATCCGCTCAAACAGTTAGCTTCAAAATCTAAGGACATAGCGAAGGTCCTCACTGATTTTTACACTAATATTTATGAAACCTCTTCCATCGATGAAACTGCCAAACTGTCTTTCTGGGCCTCTATTCCTCCCCTCCCCCCCCCCCCCCCCCCAAGTTAGAATCGTCCCTGACAGAACGGCTCTGCTCTCTTATTACCGAATCTGAGGTTGAGAAGGCTATCAAACACCTGAAACCCGTGAAATTTCCTGGCCTGGATGGCTTCTCTGGAGAATATTATAGATTACTCTCTAATAAATTGATTCCTTCCCTTGCTTCCCTATTTAATATCATCCTATTATCCCATAAAATACCTCCATATTTTAATAATGCCTTTATACGTCTCTTGCCTGAACCGGGAAAAGATTTACAGCTCCCTGGGTCCTATAGCCCGATATCACTTTTAAATGTACACTACAAGCTATTTACGAAGATTCTCGCTGACAGACTTAAAACACTGCTCCCCTCTGTAGTCCACCCCGACCAAATGGGATTTATATCTGGGAGACATTCTACTAGCAATATTCGTAAGATACTGGCTGTGGCGCACTGGTTGGGCCACATGGGAGACCCGAACCCACATTTTCTTTTCTCGCTGGACGCCAAAAAGGCTTTTGATCTACTGAGTTGGGATCATTTATATACCACTCTAGCAAAGTTTGGGTTCCCGTTGGGCCTGGCCAGTGTGCTGCGGCTTTATACTTTAATTCTAGCTCACGTGTCTTATGCAACGGTTATCTCTCTGAGCCTGTACAGTTGGGAAGGGGAACTAGACAAGGCTGCTCACTATCACCTTTAATGTTTGTGCTCGCTATAGAACCCTTGGCTTTGGCGTTACGAGGCCTTCCTTCTTTTTCAGGTATTTCAATATTTGACCAGAAACTTAAAGTAAGTCTATTCGCAGATGGCATGCTGCTTTTCATCTCTCGTCCCGAAGTATCCATTCCAGCTATAATGGAAATTATTAGAGTGTTCGGTCTCTTTGCTGGATACAGGGTAAATTCTTTAAAATCTGAATTGCTTCCCCTTACTCCGTCAGCATCTAATATGTCCTCTCTCCCTTTCCTTTCCCAATTCGTCTTAAATAAAACCAAACTGAAATACCTCGGGGTATATATACCGACTAGTTTGTCTGATTTATACAAGCTGAATTACACACCCATATTGAAGGCTGTTTCCCTTCAACTCCAATCCTGGTCAGCGCTTCCATTATCTTTACTTGGCCGAACGGCGGTCCTAAAGAGCATCATATTCCCAAAAATCTCTTACTCACTCCAGTTATTACCGCTGAAGCTCTCTAGAGCTGGCTATCATTTATGACAAATTGTTCACAAAATTTTTGTGGTCAAATAAAAAACCAGGAATAGCGCTGGCTAAACTTAAATTGAGGCGGGAGGAGGGGGGGTCTCGCAATTGCGGATCTTCTTACTTTCTCTAGGGCGGTGGCTTTCAGATATATCACTGACTGGCTTTTGGCAGAAACCACGTACACCAACTATCATGTTGAACAGGCTTTGGTGTTCCCTTATGATTTGATGGCCCTATTACATACCCCTACCCCCTATTACCTTCGCAAGTGAGGGATAATCTGTTGTTTTGGGACTCTTATATGGCTTGCAAAGCAATTAATAAAGCGATGTATAGAAATTTTGACCGTTCTGACTCTATTCCTCTATGTGGAAATCCCTGTTTTACTCCTCATTTGGAGAATAATAAATTTGAAACGTGGCGATCTAAGGGAATCAGTAGCATCAAGGACGTCTTTGATCCGGGAGGTCTAATATACTCTTTTTCTGGTCTAGTGGAGAGGTATGGTGTTCTTCGATCAGAGTTTTTTATGTATCTCCAAGTTAGACATTATGTACAGTAGCGGATATTGCCACGGACAAGTTGGACTTTTGCCTGGGGCGCCGCCTTCCGGAGGGCGCCGCCTTCCGGAGGGCGCCGGCGCCATCCGGAGGGTGCCGCACCATGGCAAGATCCGCTACTGCTGTGCCCCCTGCTGCCCGCTGTGTCTCCCTGGTTCCCCGCTGTGAAGGGAACTAGACGCTACACGACTAGTTTCCCTTCGTGGAGAGGACCTTTGCTGTGCGGTGCGCCCACACAGCATTGTGGGACTGACAGACGCTAGGGGTCATAATTGACCTCTAGTGTCTGTCTATGGCAGATCCGAGGAGAGGAGCGGCACAGGCGGAGGTCTGCAGCGGTTGGGAGCGGGGATAGTAAGTATTCTTTTTTTTTTTTTTCATTTTCAGTGGCGCTATTCTACTGTACAGGGGGTGTAACTGACCATGCCCCCTGTATGAAGCCACGCCCCTATTTCCCGCCTGGGCCGCTAAAAGGGCAAGAGCCCTGCTTCATCCTGGTGGATCTGACCCCCTCACCTCCTTACTCACTCGAACCGCTAAAATACCTTCTAAAACTAAATGGTTATATTGGGACCTTCTTCCTATTGATATTGATAAAGTATGGCACCCACTGTTTGAAAAATGGAAGGTAGACCTTTCTCTGCAGGGGTCTATAACTGATTTTTTCCGCCCTCTACCAAACATATTTAAAGCTTTACACTCCTCAAACCTTCAGGAAAGTCATATAAAATTCCTAAACAGAGCATACATCTCCCCAAGTCAGAGGAGTCATATGGTGCCCTCAGATTCTGGACACGGTCTCAAATGCCACGCATCTCATGCCACCCTGATGCATGCTTTCTGTAGCTGCCCCAAGGTACAACGATTTTGGAACAAGGTTGTATGGTATATTAATACTAAATTTAATTTACACCTTCCCCTTTCACCTATTGCCATCTTGGGTTTGCACTTTTCCAACTGGGGTATATCAGCTGAGTCCCTTCGCTTGCGCCCTTTTCTCTCCGTTTTACTTACACTAGCAAAGAAAGCTATTCTGACTCAATGGATCCATAGGTCCCCCCTAGATTGGAGCAATTACTGTCTATGGTTAAGTCGACTCTGTATTATGACCGTCAATCTACCCTTTATGATGTAGACAAACAAGCAGGGGTGTATCTTCCTATTGGCCAGGATGGCACTCGCCAGGGGTGCCAGCCGTGGAGGGGCACCGTCCAGAGGTGCCACCCACTGGCAGTAGGTATTCACTTTTAGAGGCAGCAGCTATCCCCTCACCCCCGTGTAGTTCCTCACCAGCAGGGATGCCCAGTAATGATCACAGTATGCAGCAGCGGCTGCTGGGGGGGGGTGTATATTTATGGATAGAAAAAAGAAAAAGGGGTCGCACAGACATGTATATATACTAATCAATAAATACCAATAGGTCACATAGAGTCCTTTCCCATGTATTAAAATCTCATTGATTATATATCTATTGAGTTATATGGGAGGTGCTCCTGGGAATAAATTATATACATATAAAGACCAGAAGAACGAAGTATTCCCTCGTATGGGCACACTCAGACTTTGTGACGATATTCTTAAAGTCAAATATCAACAGTGATATTTGACCACTAATATTAAAATATACCTTTTATTTGTTATCTTAAAACATCTGCGAAAATATTGTGCAAGTGAAAATAAGTGTGAAAAATAATAAACAAATGTGACATAAGCTAAAAATTCAGTCACTGCTACCTTTTCATTCTTCACTCTCTCAAGTGTTTAGAATGTATCCATATTTGTTGCAATAATCTTTTCCTTAGTGTCCTAATGGAAACAATAGTATCCTTCGAATGTACCTCTGTGAGAGAGCTAATTCCACTATAAAGGACTAGGTTATCGTTCTTAATTGACAATCTCTCTCATTCTTGGTAGTGTGCGCCCCACTATTTCCAAGTATAATGATCAGACAATGTCCTGTCCTGTCTAGTACATGTAATTTGTCTTGCTTATCGTGGATAGCTATCTCACAGAACTGTCCTTTATAGCCCCCTAATAAGTAAAGTAGGAAATCTTAGTGTAATTTTATATTCTACTGTATTGTCAACCTTTGTTTGAGATCGCCTAATCAGTTGGCTAGACTACGAATATGGTATCATGCCTGTTGGGATGATACTATTAATGGTCGCAATCAATTGACACTATTAAACTATTTGAATTGAAAAAAACATGCTATTTTTGCATGCTTATATTCGTGATCTTAATTAATGTCATGTGTATTCTGAAGATAGCATATGTTCCCTGTCAATTATTCAGGAGTCTTGCTGGTTTAAAATAAACCCTATATAACAGCAATACGCTATTGGGCAACTTGTATCCCCTGATCATGACTTTTATTCCCACATCCACACTTTGTCTGAATGTTTATGTCGGTTAGGAGGATGTGATAGATACGTTCTTTGGATGTGTATCTGCAGTCGCACCTTGATCTTAAATCTCGCCAGCTAGAAAGGTATAGCTATAGTTTATTGCTGCAGTGCGTTATATCATATATTAATATGAAAAACAGAGATAATGTGTTGTCCTTCTGTCACGTACCCAAGCTTATACCTGCTGGTCATGGTTTATATCTATACACTCTCACATGTAATCAGGGGTCCAAATATCATCCCCATTCAAGATAATGGAACTCTGTCCCATACAATAGCTGATATTTGGCACTCAAACTAAGTTCTTATAATTGGTAGAAATGTTGGCAATACATAAATATGGCGGCTAGATATTTGTGACACATTATACACTATCCTTATAAATGCTTCTCAATAATATTATAGTACTAATGGATAGGTATATATTGATCTAAAGATGTAGTGCATTTCAGCATGCACCCATCTGCCGCGGCTACCAGCTCCCGGATTGTGCACAATGTAATCTCCGTCGGTGCGGGGACCGTCTGGAGTGCAGCTTATTAAAACCGCGGTCTATGTCAGCGTACAGCCGCTAGCCGCCGCCTCCCTTTTCCCAGGCCACACACGCTGTTGAACAATATCCGTCAGTGCGAGGCCGCCGGGTATGTGTCCCGCTGCGGCTGTATGTTACGCTGCAGATCTATGTCACAATCTAACGGAGCATATAATACATTTATCTAAACATAGGATACATTTGTATGCAGTGAGTGAACATTTAAAATGCTAATTGACAGAGGTGTAGTTTATGTAGAGTTTCTTGTCTGTATTGTGGTGCAGTGCTGGACCCCGGCGCCAATTACAGTGGCTGCTGCTGCATTCATTGATCATTAATGGGCATCCCTGCTGTTGAGAAACTACACGGGGGTGGGGGGATAGCTGTCACCTCTAAAAGTGAATCTACCTAAAAGTGCTGCCTTTAATAGTCAAATCAACATGGGGGCATACGTGTTTCTGGCACTGTGGGGGCATACGTGTATCCGTCATTGTGGGGGCATACATGTATCCGGCACTGTGGGGGCATACATGTATCCGGCACTGTGGGGGCATACGAGTGTCCGGCACTGTGGGGGCTTACGAGTGTCCGGCACTGTGGGGGCTTACGAGTGTCCGGCACTGTGGGGGCATACGAGTGTCCGGCACTGTGGGGGCATACGAGTGTCCGGCACTGTGGGGGCATACGAGTGTCCGGCACTGTAGGGGGATACGAGTGTCCGGCACTGTAGGGGCATACGAGTGTCCGGCACTGTAGGGGCATACGAGTGTCCGGCACTGTAGGGGCATACGAGTGTCTGGCACTGTAGGGGCATACGAGTGTCTGGCACTGTAGGGGCATATGAGTGTCTGGCTCGGTGGGGGCATATGTGTATTTGGCATTGTGGGTGCATATTTGAATCTGTCATTGTGGGAGATATTTGTATCTGGCACTGTGGGGGCATGTGTGTATCTGGCACTATACTCGGAGGCATTATGTGTAACTGGCACTGCACTACTGGGGTCATTATGTGTATCTGACACTATACTGGGGACATCATGTGTAATGAGAACTACTGTGGGTATTGTGTGTAAGGCTGCTAATTGTGTGTGTGCGCATGTGTAGGGGGTGTGATATATTTATAGTTTGATAGTCTTTTGAGATTAAATGCATTGGGAGACCTGTACCTATCTCATTTAAAAGAAGGAAAATCTGTTTTACTTGATCTTACTGTAGTTTTTAAACGTTCATTTAAGTGCTTTTAGTTCAGCTGTGTGTTTATTGTTGTCCCATCTTTTATATGTGCTTCTTTTATGTATAACTTTTATGGTAATAAATCATTTTTATTGTAATTGGCAATTTTATACTTTACTAGTTGACACCGTGGTCGCTACATATCTCTCATCCCCCCTTTTTCCTACATTCTTTTCAGGGAATTACCACCCCTGTATGTATTGAGGGACCCAGCTGACGCCCCATTAGCAGCACAGTGGAGTGTCACATTGGATTGCCATTTTTTAAACAACATATCTGTTTTCTGTCACACGTGGCGCAGTATTAATCCTTGGTTTTACACACACATATATATATTATATATAGGCACTACTGTGTGGCATAATGTGTATAAGTGGTACTACTGTGTAGCATAATGTGAATAATGTACATTACTGTGCTGTGTAATGTGAGTAAGGCACACTACTGTGGTGTAATTTGAATTGGGGTACTATTGAGTGGCCACGCCCCTTTTTTGGCACACGTGCCTTCCCTATTTCAAATATGAAGGGGGGGGGGGCATCAGTCCTTTACTTTGCCAGGGGCGCTCGGACACCTAAATACACCCCTGCAAACAAGCCCCCCTATTCTATAAGAAATGGGGACCGTTTATAGAAATTTTAGACCCTATGCTTAGGACCCATGTCCTTGCATTCTTTGACTCACTGAGGACAACTTTGAGAGAGACATTTGCTCTCCCCCACAACCCTCTCCGTAGGAGCTTAGCTGGATTATTTTGTATTGATATATTTTATGCTCTTACCACCACCCGAAATTCCATGTACTTGGGTTTTTGTTATTGGTGTACTCAGTTTATTAGTGGTCTTGGCGGAAAATGTATAACCTGTTATATTTTTTGTTTTATACCTTTTTCCTTCCTTGTCTTTGTCTTGTCGTTTGAATGTGTTGTCTTACGCTTCTTAGTAAGTTGGATTTTATCTCGATGTCAATGTTTGCTATGTGGCTGTATGTGATATTGCTATGGAGATTGATTCTTTCAATGTATGTGTTTATTATTGAAAACTTCTAATAAAAACATTTAAAAAAAATAAAAAAATAAAAGCTGTCTCGCATTCAGGAGTCCACCTTTCTCCGAATAGTTCATTCACTTTATACAGAGGACCATTCTCCAATGTCCGTTCTCGTTTTCCACTTTTCTTATTTGGAGTCGGTTAACCTCTCGTCAAATCAGTTAGTGGCCTAGCAATACTGGAATAATTTGGAACAAACCTGCGGTAATATCCGCAGAATCCCAGAGAGGACCTTAGTTCTTTCAATTTTGTAGGTCTCGTCCAATTCTTCACTGCCTCCACTATGTCGGGGTCGGTGGCAACTCCATTCCTGCTAACAATGTGTCCTAGATATTTGGCTGTGGACTGGCAAAGACGACACTTGTCTAGGGATAACTTCAGACCCTCTTCCATCAATCTATCTAGAACTTTGAGGAGTCGTTCATTGTGTTCCCTCAGGGTGGCTCCAAAAACGATTATATTGTCTAAATACACAATAACCTCCCTGTAATTCATGTCCCCCAAGGTTTTCTCCATTGTTATTTGAAAAGTAGCTGGGGCTCCTTTCACTCCTTGGGGCATGTGTAAAAATGAAAAAAATCCTAGAGGGCATATAAATGCGGTCTTCTTACGATCTTCCGGCTCCTTGGGGATTTGATAGAAACCATTCCTTAAGTCCAATATGGAAAACCAAGAGCTCCCTTGGAGACAGTCTAGAGCTTGGTCTATTCTTGGCACTGTGTATTGGTCTGTTACTGTTCTTTGGTTCAGTGTTCGATAATCTACACACTTCCGTATGTTTCCGTTTTTTTCCCGTGTGATCACTATGGGAGAAGCATAGGGACTTCTGGACTCTATTATGACTTGATTTTCAAGTAGTCCTTTAAGGTGTTGTCTTACGTCCTCAAAGTCTGCAGGAGCTATCCTGCGAGATCGTTCCCGGAAAGGAGTCTCATCCGTGAGTCTGATACTGTGCTCCACCCCGTTAGCTGTTCCCAGGTCCCATTCTCCAATGGAAAAAACCTGGCTCTTAGATTCCAGTTTCTCAATCAAAGCAGATTTTTCTTCCAAGGAAATGTCACTCCCCTGGAAACCTATGTCAAATTTATCCTCTGAAGTAACTGTACTCTCGGTAGATTGAATACAGCAAGTCTGCACAGAAGATAGCTCCTCTCTACCTTCATACCATTAAGCGAGTAAAGGATATATCCGTGTGTTGGTTCCTATAATCACAGGTGGTTCGTCTCTCCCTGTAGGAACTTTTGGGCATACTACCGAAATAAGTGGTGTTTGTATCCCTTTCTCTTCTCTTAAATCTTTGTTGATTTCAAGTGTAATTTGCATGTATCCTAGATACGGGTATTTCTCAACACTTAGACCCCATATCACTAATCCACTTAGAGGCTGAATGGGTACGTTAGGGATATTTTCATTGTACCAATTTTCAAATATAATAGAAACTTGGGAACCACTGTCCACCAAGATCTTACAGTAATGTCCATTTATATTGGCAGCTAACAGAGGAGCAGGTTCTAGCAATCCTTCTCGCAGACTTCTGCTCCTCCAGGAATTCCCCATAGCACAATAACTGACCTCTAGGGGGCCTGTGAGGGGTTCACAGTCCTTCTCCCGCCCGAAGGGCTATTGCTGTTCATACTTGAATTATCAACAGTCCTTGGTGAAGAATCATTAGTATTAACAATACACTCGTAGGCCCTATGCCCTAGTCTACCACATTTAAAACATCCTCGACCTCTATTATTGTAGTTACTTCCTCTTCCCCTCGTGGACACACTATTGTTTGTTCTGGACGAGGAGAATCCAAAATTGTTGTTGGTTTGAGAAACCATAAACTTTGCTCTTCTATTATTTTAAGTATTTTTTCCTCAAATGGATTCACCTCCACTGAGGGTTGTATTACCTTAACCTTTTTAATAGTTTTCTCTCTCATCTCAATTAGTACTTCCTCCTGTTTTACCTCTTTTAGTAGGTCATTAAAAGTAGGAGGGGGGTCTCTTATCTCCGAACACCTTAATGTTTGGGCTACAAAGTCAGTAGTCAATGCCCCTCTGAGAAGCTGTTTCATCCTGCTTCTGTCCACCTCTTCTCTAGTGATACCACCTTTGTCTACTATGTTATACAAAAGCTTGTCTAATCTTATTGGGTAAACACTAAGCTTTTCCCCTGATTCCTGAAATGTATGATGCAACCTAGATGTCAGATCTTACATCCTCTAAGGTGCCATACGCATAATCCAATGCTTCAAAGTATGTTTCAAGTGTGGCTTGTGGATTGCTCCTCCTAGCTGCTTAAATAATTCCCATAGCTGGCCCCCTTAGGCTCTCTACCACTCTTTGCCTTTTTATTTGATCAGGGCATTGCCACTCCTCAGCTTGCTGAACAGCAGCTTCTTTCCACGCTTCATACTTCTCCTCACCAGGTGGCACAGGTACTATCCCTGAAGATATTCTCAACCTTCTGTAGCTTCCCTCGTAGTGCCATCTTTCTAACTGAGTAACCACTCTATCCACCATGATCTCAAACTGTCCCTTATTCACATTGGCACCGTTTCCCTCTGTATTATTGGCACCATCCCTTTCCAAATTTCCAGGGGAAGCTAATATATGAGCACTTGTGGACTCTTCACTTCCAAATTTAGGCCAAATAATATGCCATCATCTTCCTATATCTGCACTTGGTACAATCATCATAGGTATTAAACAGGCATCAAACTCATTTTCTGTTTCTGTTAATATGGCCACAACTTACCCTGAATCCTCCTTCCATTTATCTAAAATCCTGGGTTTGCTTATCCCATACAATTTATCTAAAGTTCCTACTACTACATCATCGTGGATGTCCCTTAATACTATAGGCAGGAAGCTATTTAAGTATTGCACTAAGGGATGATTACCCAACAGTTGCGCCTCCACTCAAGCTATGTGCAGTGTTCACCTATGGTTAAGGCTTGCTTGAGAAAAGCCTGGTATTTATACTTACTGATTGATACCCTTATAACATAAATATACTATATCATATACCTGTCTCTCTCTCTTCTAGGATCTTCAGATTAACTTCCAGATGGACCAGATGTATATGGTAAGTATAATAATTTTTAATATAAGACACCAAGTAAATGAAACACAGTTACCATTCATCATTTACACATTTACTTATAAGTTATCAATCTCCACTAACCCTTCTATATTAGGCCTATACACAATACCTGCATGCAATACACAAAAATACCTTTTTTAAAGTAACCCCCTTAGGTGTGACCCGGGTACTCTTAATATGACAGCGCACTATAAGGGCCCGTAAGATTCATAAAAATAACTGCAATTAATATCTAACATTTAACATCACACATAGCAATGACATTTGCCTTTCCCTTCCCATTTCTAGACGAATTGCTTATCTCAGTACAGAATGTTATTGTAGCAATTGCTGTCTAGCATAGTGTCACTTATGTTTCTCTTCTCCCTGCTAGGTAAAAAGTATCTTTTTACGGGATTCGGTCTGAAGATCGACAGTGTCTAGGTCGACAATGTTTAGGGCGACCACTATAGGTCGACAGTCACTAGGTCGACATGGATGGAAGGTCGACAGGGTTTCTAGGTCGACATGTGCTAGGTCGACAGGTCTAAAGGTCGACATGAGTTTTTCAAATTTTTTTTTTTTTTGGGATTTTTTCATACTTAACGATCCATGTGGACTACGATTGGAACGGTAAAGTGTGCCGAGCGAAGCGGTAGCGGAGCGAAGGCACCATGCCCGAAGCATGGCGAGCGAAGCGAGCCATGCGAGGGGACGCGGTGCACTAATTTGGGATCCCGGTCACTTTACAAAGAAAACGACACAAAAAAAAATAAAAATCCTCATGTCGACCTTTAGACCTGTCGACCTAGCACATGTCGACCTAGAAACCCTGTCGACCTTCCATCCATGTCGACCTAGTGACTGTCTACCTATAGTGGTCGACCTAAACATTGTCGACCTAGACACTGTCGATAAAACGAACCACACCCCTTTTTACTTAGATGTAACAAACAGCAGTAAACGACTGGTTCCTTTCCTCAATAAAGTGTGTTTGCAGCTATACACTCTTAAGGTGGGTACACACTGGGCGATATATCAGCCGTTCTCTTGAACGGCCGGTATATCGCGGGTCCGTCGACCAGTGTGTACGGCCGATATGTCTGTGAACTCCGTTGCTCACAGACGTATCGCGTCGGCCCCGCAGCACAGCCGACGCACGCCGCTGTGTGTGTACGGTGCTGCGGCGGCCATCGGTGATTGACAGCTGAACTGAGCGGGCGTGTGTACGCGCCCGCCCAGTTCATGACATCAGTCCCCGAAGGATCAGGCAGTGTGTATGCACAGCACACTGCCCGATCCATCCATAGATATTTCTTTCAGTTTGTACCCACCTTTATGCTGATCTCCCTTGGAAATTTTCTCTCTGGCAGCTGTGATCTTTTAACAAAACTGTACTCCCTGTATTTCACAACACAAGTGTCTTCTCTATTCCTCCGAGCCAATGTCCCAATTAAAGATACTGAATGAAGTACTTTGTAAGTCTCAGTTTGCTTAAATACTTTGGCTCCTGACTGCCAGCCTCTGCAGAATTTACATGTGAAATGGCTGCGATAATAACAATAACTTTTTTAAGCAGGTAAATTAGGACATTTCACTATCTCTTTGTTGTTATAAAGTTCTTCCTGCTGTTATTGCCTTAATTCAAGTTATCACCTTAGCCACTGATCTCACCAGTTCCAGAGCATAAATATACACTTCCTACACATTCCAGGCTTCAGCTTTAAAGATTCTCTTCTACTGTGCTGCATTAAAAAGGATCAGTCTCTCCTTTACTAATACTGAAGCTATGTCTTAAATAATAATACATTTACGGCTGTAGGTATGAAGTGCTAGCTCAGTTCTATTCTACTTCAGTCACTGTATAATTTGACAGCACTAGCCAACATTACCATTGTTATATTATAATATCCCGTATTCAGTAGTGTTGCTATTATAAGTCACTGGGATATAGCTCACTGTATTTCTTTTTCCCAATAGCCACTGCCATGTAATCCTCGATGACTAAAGCCTAGCACTGGTGTGCTTAATCCCACTTTAAATATGGCTTGGTATCTCCTTGTGGTTTAAAGCAGAGCCGTAACTAGGGGTGTGCCGGTGGTGCCTTGCACACAGCGCATATGCGCTAAGCGCGGAGGACCGTCCGGCAGCACCCGCAAGGCCACACTGCTGTCCTATCCTGCTCCAGGCCTGCTACGGCTGCCCCCCCACCCGCTCCTATGCGCACCGCACATTATAACACATACAGTTCTCTGGGCAGTGCTGCAGCTGCCCGCCAGCGCTCTCCGCCCCTACCTGCTCCCCCCTTTCCGGCCGCAGCATCTCAGCGAGGCGCACAGACCAGCACTCACATGTAGAAGAGCGGGGACGGAGAGTGACTGGCGCTGCTGCAGGCAGCAGGTCAGTTAACATAAAACATAGTTGTGCTGCACTCAACGGGGGCGGGGGGAGGATGGAAATGATATAAAAAATAAGATTTTACTTACCGATAAATCTATTTCTCATAGTCCGTAGTGGATGCTGGGGACTCCGTCAGGACCATGGGGAATAGCGGCTCCGCAGGAGACAGGGCACAAAAGCAAGCTTTTAGGATCACATGGTGTGTACTGGCTCCTCCCCCTATGACCCTCCTCCAAGCCTCAGTTAGGTACTGTGCCCGGACGAGCGTACACAATAAGGAAGGATCTTGAATCCCGGGTAAGACTCATACCAGCCACACCAATCACACCGTACAACTTGTGATTTGAACCCAGTTAACAGTATGATAACAATGAAGTAGCCTCTAAAAAAGATGGCTCACAACAATAATAACCCGATTTTTTGTAACAATAACTATGTACAAGTAATGCAGACAATCCGCACTTGGGATGGGCGCCCAGCATCCACTACGGACTATGAGAAATAGATTTATCGGTAAGTAAAATCTTATTTTCTCTAACGTCCTAGTGGATGCTGGGGACTCTGTCAGGACCATGGGGATTATACCAAAGCTCCCAAACGGGCGGGAGAGTGCGGATGACTCTGCAGCACCGAATGAGAGAACTCCAGGTCCTCCTCAGCCAGGGTATCAAATTTGTAGAATTTTGCAAACGTGTTTGCCCCTGACCAAGTAGCTGCTCGGCAAAGTTGTAAAGCCGAGACCCCTCGGGCAGCCGCCCAAGATGAGCCCACCTTCCTTGTGGAATGGGCATTTACAGATTTTGGCTGTGGCAGGCCTGCCACAGAATGTGCAAGCTGAATTGTACTACAAATCCAACGAGCAATAGTCTGCTTAGAAGCAGGAGCACCCAGCTTTTTGGGTGCCTACAATATAAACAGCAAGTCAGACTTTCTGACTCCAGCCGTCCTGGAATTATATATATATATATATATATATATATATATATATATATATATATATACAGGGCCCTGACAACGTCTAGCAACTTGGAGTCCTCCAAGTCCCTAGTAGCCGCAGGCACCACAATAGGTTGTTTCAGGTGAAACGCTGACACCACCTTAGGAAGAAACTGGGGACGAGTCCGCAGTTCTGCCCTGTCCGAATGGAAAATCAAATATGGGCTTTTGTAAGACAAAGCCGCCAATTTTGACAATCGCCTGGCCGAGGCCAGGGCCAACAGCATGGTCACTTTCCATGTGAGATATTTAAAATCCACAGATTTGAGTGGTTCAAACCAATATGATTTGAGGAATCCCAACACTACGTTGAGATCCCACGGTGCCACTGGAGGCACACAAGGGCTGTATATGCAATACTCCCTTGACAAACGTCTGGACTTCAGGAACTGAAGCCAATTCTTTCTGGAAGAAAATCTATAGGGCCGAAACTTGAACCTTAATGGACCCCAATTTGAGGCTCATAGACACTCCTGTTTGCAGGAAGTGCAGAAATCGACCTAGTTGAAATTTTTTCGTGGGGCCTTCCTGGCCTCACCCACGCAACATATTTTTACCACATGTGGTGATAACGTTGTGCGGTCACCTCCTTCCTGGCTTTGACCAGGGTAGGTATGACCTCTTCCGGAATGCCTTTTCCCTTAGGATCCGGCGTTCAAACCGCCATGCCGTCAAACGCAGTCGCGGTAAGTCTTGGAACAGACAAGGTCCCTGCTGGAGCAGGTCCTTTCTTAAAGGCCGATGCCACGGTTCCTCTTGGAACAGACATGGTACTTGCTGAAAGCAAATCCCTTCTTAGCTCCCGAGGCCATTAGTCCTCTGTGAGCATCTCTTGAAGTTCCGGTTACCAAGTCCCTCTTGGCCAATCCGGAGCCACGAGTATAGTTCTTACTCCTCTATGTCTTATAATTCTCAATACCTTGGTTATGAGAAGCAGAGGAGGGAACACATACACCGACTGTTACACCCACGGTGTTACCAGGACGTCCACAGCTATCGCCTGAAGGTCTCGTGACCTGGCGCAATACCTGTCCCATTTTTTGTTCGGGCGGGACGCCATCATGTCCACCTTTGGTCTTTCCCAACGGTTCACAATCATGCGGAAAACTTCCCGATGAAGTTCCCACTCTCCCGGGTGGAGGTCGTGCCTGCTGAGGAAGTCTGTTTCCCAGTCGTCCACTCCCGGAATGAACACTGCTGACAGTGCTATCACATGATTTTCCGCCTAGCGAAAAATCCTTTCAGTTTTGCCACTGCCCTCCTGCTTCTTGTGCCGCCATTTCCGTTTACGTGGGCGACTGCCGTGATGTTATCCCACTGGATCAATACCGGCTGACCTTGAAGCAGAGGTCTTGCTAAGCTTAGAGCATTATAAATTTGCTCTTAGCTCCAGTATATTTATGTGGAGAGAATTCTCCAGACTTGATCACACTCCTTGTGTGACTGCTCCCCAGCCTCTCAGGCTGGCCTCCGTGGTCACCAGCATCCAATCCTGAATGCCGAATCTGCGGCCCTCTAGAAGATGAGCACTCTGTAATCACGACAGGAGAGACACCCTTGTCCTTGGATATAGGGTTATCCGCTGATGCATCTGAAGATGCGATCCGGACCATTTGTCCAGCAGATCCCACTGAAGAGTTCTTGCGTGAAATCTGCCGAATGGAAGCGCTTCGTAATAAGCCACCATTTTTACCAGGACTCTTGTGCAATGATGCACTGACACTTTTCCTGGTTTTAGGAGGATCCCGATTAGCTCGGATAACTCCCTGGCTTTCTCCTCTGGGAGAAACACCTTTTCCTGGACTGTGTCCAGAATCATCCCTAGGACCAGCAGACGTGTCGTCGGAACAACTGCGGTTTTGGAATATTTAGAATCCACCCGTGCTGTCGTAGAACTACTTGAGATAGTGCTACTCCGACCTCCAACTGTTCTCTGGACCTTGTTCTTATCAGGAGGTCGTCCATTTTCTTTGAAGACGAATCCTCCTTTCGGTCATTACCTTGGTAAGGACCCGGGGTGCCTTGGACAATCCAACGGCATCGTCTTGAAACTGATAGTGACAGTTCTGTACCACGAACCTGAGGTACCCTTGGTGAGAAAAGGCAAATTTTGGGACATGGAGGTAAGCATCCCTGATGTCCCGGGACACCATATAGTCCCCTTGTTCTTTGCTATCACTGCTCTGAGTGACTCCATCTGGATTTGAACCCTTGCAAGTGTTCAAATTTTTCAGATTTAGAATATGTCTCACCTAGCCTTCAGTACCACCATATAGTGTGGAGTAATACCCCTTTCCTTGTTGTCGGAGGGGTAATTTTATTATCACCTGCTGGGAATACAGCTTGTGAATTGTTTTCAATACTGCCTCCCTGTCGGAGGGAGACATTGGTACAGCAGACTACAGGAACCTGCGAGGGGGGAAACCTCTCGACATTCCAATCTGTACCCCTTGGATACTACTTGTAGGATCCAGGGGTCCTGTACGGTCCCAGCGTCATGCTGAGAACTTGGTAGAAGCGGTGGAGGGCTTCTGTTCCTGGGAATGGGCTGCCTGCTGCAGTCTTCTTCCCTTTCCTCTATCCCTGGGCAGATATGACTCTTATAGGGACGAAAGGACTGAGGCTGAAAAGACGGTGTCTTTTTCTGCAGAGATGTGACTTAGGGTAAAAAACGGTGGATTTTCCAGCAGTTGCCCTGGCCACCAGGTCCCATGGACCGACCCCAAATAACTCCTCCCCTTTATACGGCAATACATCTTTGTGCCGTTTGGAATCTGCATCACCTGACCACTGTCGTGTCCATAAACATCTTCTTGCAGATATGGACATCGCATTTACTCTTGATGCCAGAGTGCAAATATCCCTCTGCGCATCTCGCATATATAGAAATGCATCCTTTAAATGCTCTATAGTCAATAAAATACTGTCCCTGTCAAAGGTATCAATATTTTTAGTCAGGGAATCCGACCAAGCCACCTCAGCTCTGCACATCCAGGCTGAGGCGATCGCTGGTCGCAGTATAACACCAGCATGTGTGTGTATACTTTTTAGGATATTTTTCAGCCTCCTATCAGCTGGCTCCTTAAGTACGGCCCTATCCGTAGATGGTACCGCCACTTGTTCTGATAAGCGTGTGAGCGCCTTATCCACCCTGAGGGGTGTTTCCCACCGCGCCTTAACTTCTGGCGGGAAAAGGGTATACCGCCAATAATTTTCTATCGGGGGAAACCCACGCATCATCACACACTTCATTTAATTTATCTGATTCAGGAAAAACTACAGGTAGTTTTTTCACCTCACACATAATACCCTTTTTTGTGGTACTTGGAGTATCAGAAATATGTAACACCTCCTTCATTGCCCTTAACGTGTGGCCCTAAAAGAAAATACGTTTGTTTCTTCACCGTCGACACTGAAATCAGTGTCCGTGTCTGGGTCTGTGTCGACCGACTGAGGTAAATGGGCATTTTACAGCCCCTGACGGTGTTTGAGACGCCTGGACAAATACTAATTTGTTCGCCGGCCCTCTCATGTCGTCAACCGGCTTGCAGCGTGTTGACATTGTCACGTAATTTCCATAAATAAGCCATCCATTCCGGTGTCGACTCCCTAGAGAGTGACATCACCATTACAGGCAATTTGCTCCGCCTCCTCACCAATATTTTCCTCATACATGTCGACACACACGTACCGACATACAGCACACACATAGGGAATGCTCTGATAGAGGACAGGACCCACTAGCCCTTTGGGGAGACAGAGGGAGAGTTTGCCAGCACACACCAAAACGCTATAATTATCCAGGGACAACCTTTATATAAGTGTTCCTTTTATAGCATTTTAATATATATACATATCGCCAAATCAGTGCCCCCCCTCTCTGTTTTAACCCTGTTTCTGTAGTGCAGTGCAGGGGAGATCATGGGAGCCTTCCCACCAGCCTTTCTGTGAGGGAAAATGGCGCTGTTTGCTGAGGAGAATAGGCCCCGCCCCCTTTTCAGCGGGCTTCTTCTCCGGAGTTTTAGATATCTGGCAGGGGTTAAATACATCCATATAGCCTCAAGGGCTATATGTGATGTATTTTTCGCCATACAGGTATTATACATTGCTGCCCAGGGCGCCCCCCCCCCCAGCACCCTGCACCCTCCGTGACCGCTGTGTGAAGTGTGCTGACAACAATGGCGCACAGCTGCAGTGCTGTGCGCTACCTGATGAAGACTGAGAGTCTTCTGCCGCCTGGTTCCGGACCTCTTCATCTTCAGCATCTGCAAGGGGGGTCGGCGGCGCGGCTCCGGGACGAACCCCAGGGCGAGCCCTGTGTTCCGACTCCCTCTGGAGCTATGTCCAGTAGCCTAAGAATCCAATCCATCCTGCACGCAGGTGAGTTGAAAATCTCTCCCCTAAGTCCCTCGATGCAGTGAGCCTGTTGCCAGCAGGACTCACTGAAAATAAAGAACCTAAAAACTTTTTCTAAGCAACTCTTTAAGAGAGCCACCTAGATTGCACCCTTCTCGGCCGGGCACAAAAACCTAACTGAGGCTTGGAGGAGGGTCATAGGGGGAGGAGCCAGTACACACCATGTGATCCTAAAAGCTTGCTTTTGTGCCCTGTCTCCTGCGGAGCCGCTATTCCCCATGGTCCTGACGGAGTCCCCAGCATCCACTAGGACGTTAGAGAAAATAAGATACATAACAGCAGATAGAAAGGGGAAAACTGGAGAGGGGGGAGAGAAGGTAACAGAAGGAAGTAGAAGGGACAGAATGGATATAAGGTGAAGAAAAGGAGAGAGGGAAGATGGAGGGAGTGTGGGGGGTATGTAAAGTGCAGCATGTGATAAGATACAGGGCAGCTCAGAGAAGGGGGAAACTGGAGGGGGGGGGGGGTTGGTAACAGAAAAAAGCACAAGGAACAGAATGGATAGAGGCGGGTGCAGAAAAGGAGAGAGGGAAGACAGAGGGAGGGGATTGGAGGATGGGTATAAGTGTGAAAAATGTTGTGTATTGGATGGGTGTGTAAATGATTTACACAATGATTTACACACCTATCCAATACACAACATTTTTCACACTCACTAATTCCTGCTCCCAGCCACTCACATTTACACCCCCTTCTCCTGTGTCCCCAAGGCCGTAACTAGGTGTGGGCATAATGTGCTTTGCCCACAACGCATTTGGCCTGTGGTCGCACCTTCCACATACACCCGATTGGCCGCCACCTATTGCCCCCGTGTGCTCTGCTGATGGATGCTCCATGCTGCTCCCTCTGCTCCCGTGTAGAGCGTTGACAGCCGCTGCAGCCGCTCCTCCCACTCCCCTGTTTAGAGCGCTGACAGACACTGCGGACGCTCCTCCCGCACCCCTGTGTAGAGCGCTGATGGCCCCGCTGGTTGCTGCATACTGTATGCACCATTAGTGAGCATTAGTCAGCGCTGGCCGCATCTAACTCTCTCCCCTGTGTGCGGCACTCCCACCTCCTGCAGACAATGTACAGAGGGAGTTCCGGGGGAAGGAGCCACCAGCAGCGCAGAAGGGAGAAAATAATGTAAGTATCTACACTCACACTACACTATGTACACCCTAAAGGTAAGGAGGAGTGTGTAACGGGCTCTACCTGGCGTAATTTATATATGGGGCTCTTCCTGGCGTAATGTGTATATGAGACTCTACCTGGCGTAATGTGTATAGTGTGCTCTGCCTGGCATAATGTGTATAATGTGCTCTACCTGCTGCAATGTGTATTATACGCTCTACCTGTCATAATGTATATAATGTGCTCCACCTGCTGTAATATCTATTATACGCTCTACCTGTCATAATGTGTATAATGTGCTCTACCTGTCATAATGTGTATAATGTGCTCTACCTGGCATAATGTGTATAATGGGCTCTACCTGGTGTAATGTGTGTAATAGGCTCTACATCATGTAATGTATATAAGGGCTCTACCTGGCATAATGTGGATAATGTGCTCTACCTGGCATAATGTGTATAACGTGCTCTACCTGGTGTAACATGTATAAGGGTCTCTACCTGGTGCAATGTGTATAAGTACTTTACCTGGCGCAATGTGTACAAGTGTCACTACTGGTTGGTGTAATGTGAATTGGTACTATTATGTGGCCACGCCCCTTCCCCATGAAGCCACACCTACAACAAATTGCCCCACCCCTCTGACGAACACTGGCCATATTTTAGCTATGGGGGAGGGGCGCCAATGCTGTTTCTTGCACACAGCGCTAAAATGTCTAGTTACGGCACTGGTTTAAAGTGTTAAGTGTAATATAAATGACTTAATACACTTACACTTCCCTTGAAGATCAGACTGCTGGTGCGGCGTTCACTCCCCCGGCTTCTCCCTATAGCTGATGGGGAGACTAGGAATAGCTGTTTCACTGCTGCTATAACGGCTCCGCCTCCGTTGGGAAGGAAGGGCTACAGTTGGCGTCTGGGTTTCTATGACACCGCTTCCCTCCTTCACTTGCTGGCCCCTGGAGCCCTTCTCCAGCCACACTGCCTTGCCTGGAGCTCTTCTCCGGCTGCACTGCCACCCCGACACCCGCCTGGATGACACAGCGGCTTAGCGCGCAGCACCTCGGTGACCTCCGCCTCCGATCTCCTCTTCCCACCGTCGACGCCAGGATGTTAACGGGAAGGTACGTCGCCCCAGCAGCTGGCCGCTCCAATCTCCGCTCCTGCTCTGCCCTCTGGCTGCCTGGTCCGGCTGCGCTCCCCAAACTCTCCGGCTGCCGCGGTAATGTTCATAGCCTCTACAGCTCTCAGCGGCGCCGGAGAGACCTAGGTGCGAGCACTCCCAGTGGGATCTGCAGTCTGATCTGTGCTGGCAGGGAGCGTATTTTATATGCTTCTCAGTGTCGGCACGCGGGTCCCCCTCTCTGCACACGGCTCCCTACTTACGAGCGCGCGGGGTCCCAGCATTGCACATGGCTCAGCTCTCTTTACCAGTGTGCGGTTTCGGATCTATCTTTGCACCTGGCCCTTTGCGCACGCGACACTGTTAATTATGCAGCCTGTCTCCACTGTCGTTCTGTCCCTACTAATCGCCACACAACCACCCCAACAAGACCCAGCGCAGCACCAACACATCCCCTCCTTTACTCTATATAAATATGCCATTTATAATTCATGACTTAAACAAATAATCACTATATACAGTATAATATATATGCATATCCTGCAATACCAATATATATACACATATGCTACACAAGTGAAGATGAAGTATCAACACTCTTTTCATCCTCCTACTCCACTACCTCTCCTCTTGATCCTATACCCTCAGAAGTCAGTAAACATAGGATTTTAATTACCTACCGGTAAATCCTTTTCTCGTAGTCCCTAGAGGATGCTGGGGTCTACATTAGTACCATGAGGTATAGACGGGTCCACTAGGAGCCATTGGCACTTTAAGAGTTTAACAGTGTGGGCTGGCTCCTTCCTCTATGCCCCTCCTACCAGACTCAGTCTAGAAACTGTGCCCGAGGAGACGGACAACTTCGAGAGAAGGATATTACACAGGTAGTGGTGAGATTCACACCAGCTCACACAAACAATGCAAACCAAGCTAACTAGCTTGAACACAGCAACAGCTGAACAACATTACTTGAACCAAGTAACAACACAGTACTGAACCAAGTAACCCTTGCAGGACAACGACGCGCTGGGCGAGTGCCCAGCATCCTCTACGGACTACGAGAAAAGGATTTACCGGCAGGTAATTAAAATCCTATTTTCTCTTACGTCCTAGAGGATGCTGGGGTCCACATTAGTACCATGGGGATGAACCAAATCTCCCAGAACGGGAGGGAGAGCGCAGAGGCTCCTGCAGAACTGATTGACCAAACTTTAGGTCCTCAGAGGCCAAAGTATCGAACTTGTGGAACTTAGCAAACGTGTTCGACCCTGACCAAGTAGTCGCTCGGCAGAGCTGTACAGCTGAGATACCACGGGCAGCCGCCCAGGAAGAACCCACCTTACGCAGGTACCTTTGATAAAGTCACGTGATCATGACGAAACGCGTCAGGACCCCGCCTCTACGCACACCTGCTCCAGGTGAATACTCTGGTGCAACCCACATTGGTCTCATCACTACCTCAAATTGACCGGCTCACCACTACAGGAGGCTGCCGTCTATTCCACCGCTGCGGCCGGTGACAGCTATCGGGCGGCTCTAACATCTCCTCTCCGTGGTGCAGTGGGCAACGCAGGACTTTTTAGCCGGGGACGCTCGGCTAATTAACCAGCCCACCTTGAGAGGTATTACACGCTTACAACCACTCATCTGGTGACTTTGAGAGATAACCATTTTGAATTGCACTTTATTGAATTTTTTCTATCTTTTTACAACTTGTGGAACACGAACAGTTCTCATCCACATTCATTACTTATCACACGGCTAAATTAGCCAGGAATCACATGAGACAGATATAGGTGTGCTGCTATTTGTTTTAACATTCATCCTTCTTTTTTTATTTATTTTAAATCTGTCAATTATTGCTATTAAATAATATATTTCCATATCTACACGTTGGCTATCTCTTTGATATAACTCCTGACACACAGCGCAGCCGTTGTTGTCGTTCTTTTAGATTATTTGCTCCATCATTTCACATAGTGTTCTCGGCAAGCGCAGTGTCTCAGGAGTTTTTTGTATTTCCATTTTATATCTACTTAATTGAATTCACACTGGTGAGGCGCTGTATCAGTAGTTTTTTTGTTTTGGTTCATTTAATTGAGGAGTCAGTAGCTACTGGCACCACCAGACGTGTAACGTGTAGCCATGGTGCCTGGGGCACGTGCATGTTTCGGCGCCCCCCCCCCCCTCCCTCCCCTTAAGGGTCCATGTGGGGTTAAATTATGCTACACTGCTGTGTCCCTTATTCACATTAAACCAGACAGTAGAACCCATTCACATTTTGCCACGCAGAGCCCACTGCGCTGCGACACCGGTTGAACCTGTGTTTAACCGAGGTCACTACCCGGGCATTTCTACTTGGGTAGGTGTTACTATGTACACATACTGTATGTGGGATATCATAAGCAAATGAGTGCGGGACTGTGGTGATTATATATAATACCCAAAAAAGGCAGCAGCACTCTGAGACTTATTGTGAGAAAATCCTTTGTATTGGGTCACCTAAAACCAACATTTCGGGGCCCACAGCCCCTTTGTCAAGGCGTGAACAAAGGGGCTGCGGCCTCCGAAACGTTGGTTTTATGTGTCCCAATACAAAGGATTTTTTCACAATAATGGCCACTGCCATTATTGGATATTAGACAGATTACTTCAGAGGGCACCGGAGCTAATTGCCTAATGTAAGTAGAGCCCCCGCCATGTTTTTGAATAATTTGAGCGGGACAGAAGCCCGCCGCCGGGGCTTCTCCCTCAGCACTCACCAGCGCCATTTTTCCCCACAGCACAGCGCTGAGAGGAAGCTCCCCGGACTCTCCCCTGCTTACTGAGGTGACAGTGGGTTTTTCAAGAGGGGGGGCACATAATTGGCGAAAAACGTGTTATTTCAGAGCTACTGGGGAAACATTCTGTGTTTTGCCTGGGTTATATAGCGCTGGGGTGTGTGCTGGCATACTCTCTCTCTGTCCCTCCAAAGGGCCTGGTGGGGAACGGTCTTCAGATAAGAGCTTCCCTGTGTGTGTGGGGTGTGTCGGTACGCATGTGTCGACATGTATGAAGTGGAAAGTTCACCTAAGAAGGAGGGGGAGTGTATGAATGTCAGATCTCCGTCGGCAGCGCCGACACCGGACTGGATGGAGATGTGGAATGTCTTGAGTGCTAGTGTAAATTTATTACACAAGAGGTTAGACAAGGCTGAGGCTAGGGAACAGTCAGGTAGTCAGACCATGCCTGTCCCTGTGTCACCGGGACCTTCCGGGTCTCAGAAGCGCACATTGTCCCAAATAATGGACACAGATACCGACACGGATTCAGACTCCAGTGTCGACTATGAGGAGGCAAAATTACAGCCAAAAGTGGCTAAGGGCATTCGATATATGATTATTGCAATAAAAGATGTTTTGCATATCACAGAGGAACCCCCTGTCCCTGACAAGAGGGTACACATGTATAAAGAGAAAAAGCCTGAGGTCACTTTTCCATCCTCGTATGAGCTGAGCGAGCTGTGCGAAAAGGCTTGGGAATCTCCAGACAAGAGGCTGCAGATTCCCAAAAGGATTCTTATGGCGTATCCTTTCCCGCAAACGGATAGGATACGATGGGAGTCTTCTCCTAAGGTGGACAAGGCTTTAACACATTTATCAAAGAAGATAGCGCTGCCATCCCAAGATACGGCTACCCTCAAGGATGCTGCTGATCGCAGACAGGAGGTTACCATGAAGTCCATTTACACACATTCAGGTACAATTCTTAGATCGTCAATGGCGTCGGCCTGGGTTTGTAGTGCTGTCGCAGCATGGACAAACTCCTTATCTACATAAATTGAGACCCTAGATAAGGATACCATTTTAATGACCCTAGGGCATATAAAAGATGCTGCATTATATATGAGGGATACTCAAAGAGACATTTGTTTGCTAAGTTCCAGAATAAACGCTATGTCTGTTTCTGCTAGGCGAGTCTTATGGACCCGACAGTAGACGGGTGATGCCGACTCAAAGAGGCATATGGAGTCTTTGCCTTACAAAAGGTGAGGAGTTATCTGGAGAAGGCCTCTCGGACCTCGTCTCCACAGCTACGGCAGGTAAATCGAATTTTTTGCCTTATGTTCCCTCACAGCCTAAGAAAGCGCCTCATTATCAAATGCAGTCCTTTCGTTCGAATAAAAGCAAAAGAGTACGAGGATCGTCCTTTCTTGCCAGAGGTAAGGGCAGAGGAAAAAAGCTGCACACAGCTAGTTCCCAGGAACAGAAGTCCTCCCCTGCCTCTGCAAAATCCACTGCATGACGCTGGGGCTTCCCTGGGAGAGTCCGCTCAAGTGGGGGCACGTCTTCGACTTTTCAGCCACATCTGGGTTCATTCACAGGTGGATCCCTGGGCAATAGAAATTGTTTCTCAGGGATACAAGCTGGAATTCGAAGAGGTGCCTCCTCGCAGGTTTTTCAAATCGGCTCTACCTGCGGCTCCCTCAGAGAGGGAGTTAGTGTTGAATGCAATACAAAAATTGTATCTTCAACAGGTAGTGGTCAAGGTTCCTCTACTGCAGCAAGGAAAGGGTTATTACTCAACCCTGTTTGTGGTTCCGAAACCGGACGGTTCGGTCAGACCCATTTTGAATTTAAAATCCCTGAACCTATCCTTGAAAAGGTTCAAATTCAAGATGGAATCGCTCAGGGCGGTCATCGCCAGCCTGGAAGGGGGGGATTTTATGGTTTCCCTGGACATAAAGGATGCATACCTTCATGTTCCAATATTTCCTCCTCATCAGGCGTTCCTGAGATTTGCTGTACAAGATTGTCATTACCAATTTCAGACGTTGCCGTTTGGGCTTTCAACGGCCCCGAGGATTTTCACCAAGGTAATGGCGGAACTGATGGTGCTCCTGCACAAACGAGGGGTCACAATTATCCCATACTTGGACGATCTCCTCATAAAAGCGAGATCTCGGGAGAAGTTACTGGACAGCGTGTCTTGTCTTTGAAGGTGTTACAGCAACACGGCTGGATTCTCAATATCCCGAAGTCACAGTTGGTTCCTACGACGCGTCTGACCTTCTTGGGCTTGATTCTGGACACAGACCAGAAGAAGGTTTTTCTTCCAATGGAAAAAGCTCAGGAACTCATGACTCTGGTCAGGAACCTATTGAAGCCAAAACAGGTGTCAGTGCATCACTGCACTCGAGTCCTGGGGAAAATGGTGGCATCGTACGAAGCCATTCCCTTCGGCAGGTTCCATGCGAGGACCTTCCAATGGGACCTATTGGACAAGTAATCCGGGTCACAGCTACAAATGCATCAGAGGATCACCCTGTCCCCCAGAGCAAGGGTGTCTCTCCTGTGGTGGCTGCAGAGTGCTCACCTCCTAGAGGGTCGCAGGTTCACCATTCAGGACTGGATCCTGGTGACCACAGACGCAAGTCTCCGAGGTTGGGGAGCAGTCACACAGGGAAGAAATTTCCAAGGTCTTTGGTCGGGTCTAGAGACTTGTCTCCACATCAACATCCTGGAGTTGAGGGCCATATACAACGCCCTACGTCAAGCGGAGGCATTACTTCGCGACAAACCAGTTCTGATTCAGTCGGACAATATCACTGCAGTAGCTCATGTAAACCGCCAAGGCGGCACAAGGAGCAGGGTGGCAATGGCGGAAGCCACCAGGATTCTTCGCTGGGCGGAAAATCATGTAAGCGCACTGTCAGCAGTGTTCAATCCGGGAGTGGACAACTGGGAAGCAGACTTCCTCAGCAGACACGACCTGCATCCGGGAGAGTGGGGACTTCACCAGGAAGTCTTCGCGCAGATCGCAGGTCGGTGGGAACTGCCCCAGATAGACATGATGGCGTCCCGTCTCAACACAAAGTTAAAAAGGTATTGCGCCAGGTCAAGAGATCCTCAGGCGATAGCTGTGGACGCCCTGGTGACACCGTGGGTGTTTCGGTCGGTCTATGTGTTTCCTCCTCTTCCTCTTATACCCAAGGTGTTGAGAATAATAAGACAAAGAAGAGTGAGAACAATCCTCATTGTTCCAGATTGGTCGCGAAGGACTTGGTATCCGGATCTACAGGAATTGCTCACAGAAGATCCGTGGCCTCTTCCTCTAAGGCAGGACCTGCTGCAGCAGGGGCCCTGTCTGTTCTAAGACTTACCGCGGCTGCGTTTGACGGCATGGCGGTTGAACGCCGGATCCTAGCGGACAAAGGTATTCCGGATGAGGTCATTCCTACGCTAATAAAGGCTAGGAAGGACGTGACATCAAAACATTATCACCGAATATGGAGAAAATATGTTTCTTGGTGTGAGGCCAGGAATGCTCCTACGGAGGAATTCCATCTGGGTCGTCTCCTTCACTTCCTGCAAACTGGAGTGTATTTGGGCCTAAAATTAGGCTCGATAAAAGTTCAGATTTCGGCCTTATCCATTTTCTTTCAAAAGGAATTGGCCTCTCTACCTGAAGTACAGACTTTTGTAAAGGGAGTACTACATATTCAGCCTCCTTTTGTACCTCCGGTGGCGCCTTGGGATCTTAACGTGGTGTTAAGTTTCCTTAAGTCACATTGGTTTGAACCACTCAAAACGGTGGAGTTAAAATATCTCA